>NC_142936.1:56298964-56336464 GCF_046866305.1 Octopus bimaculoides | reverse complement strand
TGAAAAATTTAAATTAAAGAAAAATCATACATACAACCATACAAATACATGTATAAATACATGCGCACATACATACATACATACATACATACGTACATACAAACATAGTGTTGATTATGTCACACATCTGGGGTGATATATTACACATGTGATCAACAGCTACTCAAAAATGTCATCAAGATGTGAATGTCCAACGCAGCATGATTTTGTTGCTAAAACAATATACAATGCCATCTGTAAGAATTACTGCCCTGAGATAAATATAGAGTATACCTCCATTACATACTTAAGAGCTATTGGTGGAAGACTCGCATCAAAACTTACAACAGATTTATATTCTTTTCTACTGTAGGCCCAAGGCCTGAAAGTTTGGGAGAGGGAGCCAGTCGATTAGATCGACCCTAGTACGTAACTGGTACTTAATTTATCAACCCCGAAAGGATGAAAGGTAAAGTCGACCTCGGCGGAATTTGAACTCAGAAAGTAAAGACAGATGAAATACCACTAAGCATTTCACCTGGTGTGCTAACGTTTCTGCTAGCTCGCCGCCTTAGATATTCATTTCTACAATAGGTACAAGGCCCAAAATTTTTGAGGAGGGTGCCAGTCGATTAGATCGACCCCAGTACGCAACTGGTACTTAATTTATCGACTCCGAAAGGATGAAAGGCAAACTCGACCTCATTAAAACTGGTACTTCGTCGGTTACTACGACGTGGGCTCCAGTTGATTCAATCAAAGGAACAGCCTGCTCGTAAGATTAACATGCAAATGGCTGAGCACTCTACAAACATATGTACCCCTAACCTAATTCTGAGGGAGACTCAGTGTGACACAGAATGTAACAAGGTTGGCTCTTTGAATTACAAGTACAACTCATTTTTGGCAAAGTGAAATAAAGTGACACAACGCGCCGCCAGCAATTGAACTCTCGACCAAACGATCATGAACCAGATACCCTAACTATTAAGCCATGCGCCTTCACTTACAACAGATATAAGTGCAAATACAACAAGGCTGATATAGTGTTTGGGACTGAAAGGAGTGATTATGTACCGACTGTTTTCGTTCACTTCCCACCAGGATTGTCCGCTTAAAATTCCAAGAACTTTTGTGTCTCTTTTGCGTGTGCGTGTATATATATGAGTGGTTTTTGTGCATGTGATGGGGGTACAGGACCATATTTAAGACAGTATAAACAGTTCAGTTCAGTTAAGGCGGTGAACTGGCAGAAACGTTAGCAAGCCGGGCGAAATGCTTAGCGGTATTTCGTCCGACTTTACGTTCTGAGTTCAAATTCCGCCGAGGTCGACTTTGCCTTTCATCCTTTCGGGGTCGATAACCTAAGTACCAGTTACCTACTGGAGTCGATCTAATCGACTGCCTCCTCCCCCCAAATTCCGGGCCTTGTGCATAGAGAAAAAAAAGACTATAAACAGTTCAGTTGCACTGGGTAACATCATTCTACAATTCGCTTCTTCAAAAATATATCTTAAAAAATCTTTTTGACATTTTATTTCAGACAGACAGGATCTTTCCATTCTGAGTTCAAATTCTGTCGATGTCGAGTTTGCCGTTCATCTGCTGGAGTCATAATAATAAATACCAGTTGAACACTGGGGTCGATGCAATCGACTTTACTCCGCCATTAAAATTGCTGACCCTGTGCAAAAATTTAAGCCAATGTCTTTTTAGGGAAAAAATAATGTAAAGTGATTTGACTAAACACAAGTCAAAAACTTAATAGTTTACTCCTTGCTCTAATATTTTTTATAACAATCATTAAAATCAATAAATTTGATATCTAGATTTGTAGATATTAATTGTTAACATTGTAGCCAATTGTAAACGATAATTAATCATGACATAAATTTAGAGATTATCGATCTTAAAGTTTCTTTATTCCATAAGTTGTTTAATTAATTTATTTATTGGAGTTTAGCCAAATTCTTTCTGATCAATATTTTTCTATGAACAAATAATAATGGACTTTGATCGATAGTAGATAAATTTCTTTCATACTTATCTTGTAATAAAAATACCAATAGACGGATAAAATTTGATTACTGGATTATTATTGGATTGTTATTCTTTTTGTTTTATTTCTCGATATAGAACGGTCTTATCCAAATGAACATAAATATAAAAAGAAAGATAAAGAAAACTCATATCGCTACTGATCCGGCTAAAACTTAACAAACAATATAATTCTTGAAGAAGAAAACAGATGTTGAATTTACTGAGGTGGTGGAACCTGTCTTCACCAGTGATTCTACTTACTAATACAGACATCAATGAATAGTGCAATCAAATACATTGTGTCTCTTATGGTTATGAGACATTTTGGCATTGCCGTTTTTGCGCCGCTAGATAGACGGCGCTGAGTCGACGCTGGCTGATTTCATATCAGACGTTTTAATATTTCTCTCGATCTCTCCCCGCTTTCCTTCCATTTCTTACTTTCTTTCTTTCTTTTCATGTGTGTGAGGATATTTTCCTTATATGTATCAAGAAAGTCAAAGTATTTATGTCAGTTGTGTTCAGTTAATGAATCGTAATCCCCCCTCTCTTTCCCTCTCTCCCAGTATGCGTATATTTCTGCGCGTATGCGCACATGCATATGTGTGTGTTTGTCACCAAAACAGGCTGACTGTTCACTCAGCTGGGCCAAGTAGTCAGCGTTCAAAGAACCGCGTTAAATTTTTTCATTCCGGTCTCATAATGATGGGACATGATCTAAACGCAAGTAACAAGGACTGAAACAAATGTGGATAAGTAACTGCAGTCTTGTGAATTCAAAATAAAATGTGTCCTGTTATCATGAGATACCATGCATAATTGAGAAACAGCAGTATATTTTAGCACCTACATCAGAAATAGAACCGATTTCTATTAATTGTCGATTGAGCAAAGACATTAAGGAGTGGTCTTTCCCAGCAACTCTTGTTATGTGTGAATCTTGGCTGAGAATAAAATGATACAATACACAATGATCTGGTTTCAATGAAACGTGATTGATTCGGGATTTGGGTATGAGACTGTACAACCGTTTCGGTGCAACTTATTTCGCGTCGTTAATTCGACGCTGACTTATTTGGCATTCGACGTTTGAATGTTTCTTTTCATTTTCACGATTCTTTCGCTCTCTCCCGGCCTCTCTGTGTGTTTGTGTGAACATTCTCTTTAAGTGTACAAAGAGAAGGGAGGTTTTTTATGTTAATCGTGTTCAATTAATATACTGTAATGTCTCTATCTCTCTCCTTCCCTCCCTTTCACTCTACTATGTGTATATTTTTGCGAGTGCATTCGTGTGTGAGCGCGCTGCATGTCTTTTTACCTCTTGTGCCAAAACGTACTATCGCCAAAGAAGGATGAATGGCTAGTCAGTCGTGACCTTCTTCAATCGGGAAGTCATTGAAAGCCTATAGACATTGTGCAGTGGAAATGCTTTTCGGAAAGTCAGCAAATTGTTAAATTATTAAAAGAAAATGATAGCCATTTGAAGAAAATTATAGGATTTTATAATGATTTATTGCTTAATACATCTCCAATTGCTCTGGTTAATCATGGTTTCAATTACTGGCTCTCTGCTAGGGAAAATTTAAGTGACGATGAAAAGGAAAACTATAACATAGATCAATCATATCCATCACATTAATATCAACAATGGTGTACAAGCAATAGTGTAGACCCATTTTGAATAACGTCCGCGCTGCCTGCCCCGCTCCAGTCTCTCCAAATATCCCGCATCAATCTACGAATATACAATATGGCGCACTTTACATAGGTTGTAAACAGACCATTGCAGTAGATTGCCTTTACAACGAAAGTGAAATGCAACACTCAAAAAACCGGAATCCTAAAACACTCTCCTCCATTCAGACCAAACAAATTAGAAACGACATGTACACTTCGAGATTACTACAATGTCGACAATATTAATGGCCGTAATGGTTCTAGGGAATGTGCTGAGATGAACGTCATGAATGTCTGGTGTAGCGGAAAGTAATTATCGCTGTCTGACCAAGTCCACCTTGCTCAAGAGATTCCAGTATGCCCGAACAACAAAATTCCACCACCAACGTTGTTATCCCTCGGTCACCAGTTTCACCAGGAACACAACTACCACCAGCAACAGCAGCAGCAGCAGAACCAGTGTCAGTAGCAACATCAGCAGCACTACCACCAAACCCCAAGCATGGACAACCTTTCTCAAAATACGTACTGCATCAGACGTAGCTCATCATAAAGTGGGCTGCACTATTAAAAAACTTAAGGTAATTTTATCGTTAGGCGTACCATTTAGAAAGTTCCGCACGCTGTATTTTGCTCATGTCTGATTTAACCAATTGTCATTTTTCAGAGGTGATCATTTCAATGACATTATAGATTTATTTGGCATTATGGATCATCAATAGACGACGGTCGCGTGCGGCGTAGAATCTATGACGAATTTTTGTCCAAACTGTCAAATTTCACTTAGGATCAAAAGAACTTTAGGAAAAGGAGAACTGGGATGGATTCCATCTCAAATACACTGCTTCACTTTTCCACATTTTTCGTAAAGACAGCCACAAATAAAAAAAACCTTGAGTCTGAAAAATCTGGAAGAAGCAACCGTTTAAATTTGCTGTGCTGTAGTCTTTGTCAATGTTCTTTTTGCTTGTGATCGAGCAGTAAAGGGCGCAAACCTACTCCTCAGTTCAAAATCCAGATAAACAATAAGCATATACTCTCTCTCTCTCTCTCTCTCTCTCTCTCTCTCTCTCTCTCTCACACACACACACACACACACACACACACACACACATACATACACACACATACACACACACACATAACAGTAGTAGTAAGCATCAACAACCTACCAGCTTCATTTGAATTGCATCTAAATGGTCACACATATGTGTATGTATGTATCCCTCTCTCCATCTGTCTGTCTGTCTGTCTGTCTGTCTGTCTGTCTGTCTGTCTCTCTCTCTCTCTCTCTCTCTCTCTCTCTCTCTCTCTATATATATATATATATATATATATATATATATATATATATATATATATATATACTATTAAGCACAAACGCTTAACGCACTTTGCACCGTATTTGCTGGTAGGCTGCTATTTGGCGTAGTGAAGAATACTCTCTCGAATCGCAGAGTATGGAAACACCTGCAAGTCATAGACAGATGGATATCGATGTTTCACTATTTCTGTGGCTTATCAACATCACTTACTCCAACAGGATCAGAGAGGAATTATATCACCAGTCCACAATTTATATGCATATAACGTGCAAAATATGTGCGAATATCTTTTCTCTTCTAGGCACAAGGCTCGAAATATTTGGGAGGGAGCCAGTTGGTTAGATCGACCCCAGTACGCAATTGTTACTTAATTTATTGATGAAAGGCAAAGTTGACCTCGGTGGAATTTGAACTCAGAACATAAAGACGGACGAAATACCGCTAAGCATTTTGCTCTCCATGTTAACGAATCTGCAAGCTCGATGCTTAAAATATGTGCGAATATGCCAAGACAATGCATACGTACAGTATATATACTTTATATTCCCCCCGGAAAATGTTATACCTTTTCCTCAACTTTTTCATTTCACATTTTATCATCACCGAGAAAACCAAGATTGGATATTAACCACCAACACAAAAATGGCTATTCGCTTATGGACAGCATGCTTGAAGTTTTGTCAATACTACCAAGTAACTCATATCACGAGCAAAACTAAGAATATCAATATACTTTAGTTTATATTGCAATAGGTGAAAATAGCGGTATTGGTTACATCAGAGCATTTGTTGTATAATGCAGAACAAATATAAAAGGACCTCGTCCGAAAATGATCATTGTTTCACTTTTGTCGCCGATGTGTACATCCTTCGCTGATATGCATCAGCAAAAGATGTGTACGTAATCCATTCATGCATGCATACATACATACACACACATATACGTACATACATACATACATACATACATACATACATACATGCATACATACATACATACACACGGCCACGCATATATATATATATATATATATATATATATATATATATATATATATATATATATATATATATTATGATAGATTTCTTCTATTCCATTTCATTTCTTCGATATAGACATTGCAGCCTTAATTCTAATTTATTATTTATGTCACTCAGTGACAAATACCCCGCTTTTGGTTGAAACGTGTGTAGGGGTAGATGTTCTTCTATCTATCTATCTATCTATCTATCTATCTATCTATCTATCTATCTATCTATCTATCTATCTATATCTATATCTCTCATTCTCTCTCTCTCTCTCTTTGTCTATGTCATTCTCTATCTATCAGTTTCTTTCTCTCTCCTCTCTCTCTCTCTCTCTACTCGCAGCACTTCCTAGCAAAGGGCCTTGTCCTTGTTTATCAATAATGCTAAAATAAATACAAATACATGGAGCCACTATCTTTCGGTGAGCTTGTTTGAAAGAAACGCTGATGAAACTTCAATCGGTCAAGAATTTTGATTCAAGGAATCGAAAGATGGTTCCAATTTCGATTCGGGAAATATACTAATTTTTTTCTCCTTTCTCGAATAGAAACAAAAACTGTAATTTTGTAGGCGGGGGTGGGGGTGGGGTTAGTCGATTAAATCGTCCTTAGTGCTCAACTGGTGCTTATTTTATCGACCCTGAAAGCGATAAACGGCCAGGTCAATCTCAACGGAGTTTGAATCCGGAACATAAAAAAAGAAGGAGAAAATGAAATAGAAAATTTCTCCAGTATCAATTACACTGTGTAACAAAATTTTAATTCCCTTTGTCTTTGGTCAGTGTTATTTCCGATTTGCTTCTATCTAGAAATCAAAGGAAATTACTACCATTCCCTCCAAACTTTGCTTTTGTGACCTGGACATCAATGTTTTGAAACTGGCCTATTTTCCATTACATTTCAGACAAATTTAGCACAGAGTTATTGAAGCATAAATATCATTATAGCAAATATTCTGCTCAATATCACAGATTTGCTTGTCAGTTGCATGACTTTTACTACTTGAACATGTCCCTTATTGACTGACAATATGAGCATCTCTGATCATGAGCAGAATTACAGTGGAAGCATCAGAGCGATGTAGTGAGAAGGATTCTTTGGTGATTTGAACAAATGTAATAAAAGCAGTCTTATAGAGTTTATTAGTATACAATAATATAGAAAGTTTTAGGAAATGTTTCGCAGTTTAAGTCTTTCCCCTTGAAAGTCATAATCGTGCTCGTATGCAAAATTTCATCTAGAGACGAACGTTCGCTTGAACATATATTCTTTTCATTTATTCTTTACTTGTTTCAGTCATTTGACTGCGGCCAGGATGGCGGACCGCCTTGAAGGGTTTTAGTCGACCAATTCGGTCTCAGGACTTATTTTCTTTTAAGCCTAGTACTTATTCTGTCGGTCTGTATTGCCAAACCGCTAGATTATGAGGACGCAAGCACACCAACACCAGTTGTTAAGCGGTGATAAGGTGGTGAGGACAAACACAGACACAGAGACATGCATACATATATATATAGGCTATGGTAAGTAGCTTGCTTACCAACCACATGGTTCTGTGTTAAGTCCCACTGCGTGGAACCTTGGTAAAGTGACTTCTACTATAGCCTCGGGCCGACCAAAGCCTTGTGAGTGGATTTGGTAGACGGAAACTAAAAGAAGCCCGTCGTATATATGTATATATATATATATATATATATGTGTGTGTGTGTGTGTGTGTGTGTGTGTGTGTGTGTGTGTGTGTGTGTGTGTGTGTATATGTTTGTGTGTCTGTGCTTGTCTCCCCAACGTCGCTTGACAACCGAAGCTGGTGTGTTTACGTCCCCGTAACTTAGCGGTTCGGCAAAACAACCCGATAAAATATGTACTAGGCTTACAAAGAATAAGTCCTGGGGGCGATTTGCTCGACTAAAATCTTGCTCTCTAACTTAATGTGGAAGTTGTGTTAGAACACAAAATACTGCGTAATTTACCTTGAGAGGATCTCTCATGTGGATTCTTGGTGCATAAAAGCACCCGTAAATGCATCACATCTGTCACCGAACAACTGTCACTGAGAAGCTTATAGTAGTGTGAAATCACGCGGTCTCCAGTTTCAGCGGCCGTAGCAGACGGTTCCGCCTGTCAATGATGTAATTACAAGTGCTTTTGTACACCACGAGAAATCCTCTCAACGTAGAACAACCTTCAAGTTCAGTTAGAGATCACGCATGGCTGCAGTCTAATGACTGATAAATCTGACATGGGTGATTCTTTCTTGCTTTGGGATTCACGGTCAAACGGCTGGGTGGAATTGCGTGAAAATTTACACAGGTGTGTAGAATGATCCGGTGGTGATGCTGGGCTTTGTTTTTTTCATAGCCCCCATAGTTACAGAGATAATCTACTATAATAATATTCTTGTGTTTATGAATGAGAAAGGAAGGGGTGATAGATGAATAAGGAAGGGGTGATGTCATACTTCTTAGTGGGATGATGAAAATTGTATGCTGAAAAAAAAATCATACAGCGTTTCAACTCTGTGTGAATATATGTGTGTGTATATAAAAGGGAGTATGTGAATGTGTGTGAGTGTGTGTATGTGTGTTTGTGTGTGCGTGTGCGCGCGCAATAGAAGTGAGATGAGTCATTTTTGTTCTTTCAGTATTTGGGTTTATTTTTTGATTTGGTTGAATCTTGATTTTGTTGTTGGTCAGTTTTTTTTTTAGCGTTTTGACAGAAGAAAGTCATTCTGAAATTGTTTTTTAACTTAAGCGTTCCCAAACAAGTCGAATGCTTACATAGAACAGGTTTTACAGCCACATCGTCCAAACCGACTGGGTGAAAGTGGGCTTAGCTGCTAGCATATATATATATATATTAACAACTAGACACAGTATAATGCCATAAAGGAAAGATTTCATTGCCACTAATTGTGACTCAGGGTGCTGAAACACCTATATTGCAAGAAATAAGAGGTGAAAACTCTTAATGCTGTAAGAAGCAAGCAATATATATACACTGACAGGGGAGATAACCATACTATGAGCGTCTCTAGGATCCCTAGACTAGACTAGTTTCACCTATCACTTGCAGGCTCATCAGTAGTGATTACTCAAACGCTTGATGGTTCGGCTGTCATTATATATATTTTTATCAAAAATTTATGACTGATTTCGTGAAATGCTAATGCATATATTAAAAATTAATATAAACAGTGAGGCGCAATATAATTCTATAAAGGAAAAAAATCTTGAGTCACTACTGGTGAACCAACAACTTGTAGATGAAAGGAGTCTTGGTCTAGTGATCCTAGAGATGCTCATTGGACGGTTATCTTCCCTGTCAGTGTATATATGTTGCGTGCTTCTTCACGCTATAACATTTTTTAACTCTTATTTCGTGCAATATAGGTGCTTCAGCACCCTCAGTCACAATATATATATTTCACAAGTATTATTCTATATTTATTTGATTATAAGATTAGATACGTACATTGATTTTATTATTATTATTTTCATTATGCTTATGATTTGTTTTAGATCTGAAGAGTGACTATATTTTTAGATTGAATCGAATTTATTTTAAATATAGCCACGAAACGCGCGTAGTCCTTTAATGTTATTTACTATTTATTGATTGTGTA
Organism: Octopus bimaculoides; assembly: GCF_046866305.1. NCBI lineage: Eukaryota > Metazoa > Mollusca > Cephalopoda > Octopoda > Octopodidae > Octopus > Octopus bimaculoides. Next base: position 56,326,793 of record NC_142936.1, on the reverse strand, counting down.
ATTTATTGATTTTGGGAATAGGGTTTTTGTGGTATATTTGTTTTTCTAGAAGTTTTGAATGACGGTTTTCATTGTTGAATTTGTTAATAGACGTAGGAGTGGCTGTGTGGTAAGTAGCTTGCTTACGAACCACATGGTCCAGGTTCAGTCCCACTGCGTGGCACCTTGGGCACCTTCTACTATATCCTCGGGCCGACCAAAGCCTTGTGAGTGGATTTGGTAGACGGAAACTGAAAGAAGCCCGTCGTATATATGTATATATATATGTGTATATGTGTGTGTGTATGTGTTTGTGTGTCTGTGTTTGTCCCCCAACATCACTTGACAATCGATGGTGGTGTGTTTACGTCCCCGTAACTTAGCGGTTCGGCAAAAGGGAAGATAGAATAAGTAGTAGGCTTACAAAGATTAAGTCCTGGGGTCGATTTGCTCGACTAAAGGTGGTGCTCCAGCATGGCCACAGTGGCAAATGACTGAAACAAGTAAAAGAGTAAAGAGTTGGTTTTTCTCTAAATTATATATGTATTATATATATATATATATATATGTGTGTGTGTGTGTGTGTGTGTGTATGCATATTGTAAAAGAATAAAAGAAAAGAATAGATATACTTTCTCTCTCTCTCCCTCTCTCTCTCTTTCCCCTCTCTCTCTTTCCCTCTCTCTTTCCCTCTCTCTCTCTTTCTCTCTCTCTCTCTTTCCCTCTCTCTCTTTTTCCCCTCTCTCTCTTTATATATATATATATATATATATATATATATATATATATATATATATATATATATATATATATATATACAATAAATGCACACACACACACACATATAAAATTCTTAACCAGAAAAGTTGCAAAGTGACTCTAGGGCTGATAGTTTCGTCCATGACACTTATCAAGCTCTTATACATACATCTCTCATTAATACACTCTTCCTTTTGACAAATACCCGAAGCTACGTATTCACAATCTTCGAAAATCCAATATTTATGGTATGTAGCGAGGATGCGTTTGCTAATTGGATTTCGTATAATTTTTTTTTCATATATTGACTGAAAGGCAAAATCTCTTTCTGACTCAGTAGTTATTATTGTTTCACATGTCTACAGTTGTATCTATACATTTTAAGCATAAATGTCTGTATATTGAGAGAATCGATAGAGCGTCAAGCAAAATGCATTGCACTGTTTGTTACCTTCGACACTTAACGTACTAAGTTTAAATTATGCGCAGTTCGATTTCTACATTTTTCTGGAGTTGATAAAATAAAAGATAGTCGATCTAGGTGCAGGCATGGCTGTGTGGTAAGAAACTTTCTTGGCGTTCACATGATTCTGGGCTCAGTCCCACTGCGTGACACCTTAGGCAAGTGTTTTCTGCTGTAGCCTCGGACCGGCCAAAGCCTTGTGAGTGGATTTGATAGAAGGAAACGGAATGAAGCCCGTCTTAAATATATATATATATATATATATATATATATATATATAATAATAATAATAATAATAATAAAATGACAACAAAAGAATGAGACCTGATGTTATCCAAGGGAAAAGAAAAGGCCAATACCGCTTGGCACCAGTGACGCTGCAGTTCATTTCTACAACTTTGTGAACTGGAACAACGTGAAATAAAGTGCCTTGCTCAAAAAGAAATCCCGGTCTGGGAATCGAACTCACTACCTCATGATTGTGAGGCCGACTCTCTAATCATTGAGCAATTGGATAAAATGCCTCGTGGTAATTATTTTTTTACTTACTTGTTTCAGTCGTTAGACTAATGCCCTGCTAGGACAGTACTTTGAAGGGTTCTTTAGACGATCAAACCAACCTTAGTACTCTGGAAATTATTTTATAGATCAAATTTTATGAAACCGCTAGGTTACGAGAAAGTAAACGTCAGTTAAGCGATGCGAAACAAAGACAAGCATGCACACACACACACACACACACACACACACACACACACACACACACACACACACACTCTCTCTCTCTTTCTCTCTGCCACACATGTATATACACCAAATTCCCCGGCAAGAAAGTACCAGTCAAATCCTGAGGTCAACATTTATTGCTATAATAAATCATAGATGCGAAAGAAATTATAATAACAAACTATGATGTTTTCCAGTTCAAACCTTGCCACTCTAGTGTATGTGGCTTTATTAATACGGTGAGCTGGCAGAATCGATAGCACGCCAGGAAAAATGCTTAGCAGTATTTCGTACGTCTTACGTTCTGAGTTCAAATTCCGCCGGGTTTGGCTTTAGCTTTCATCCTTTCGGGATCGATAAATTAAGTACCAGTTGCATACTGTTATCGATCTAATCGACTGGCCCCCTCCCCAAAAATCTCGAGCCTTGTGCCTGGAGTAGAAAAGGATAAATATAAAAACAAACTATAATGATTCGAGTTCAAATCTTACTACTGTTAACACCGCTTTTTATTTTTCCACGAGTGATAAAATATATTCTTCTCTAAGCACAAGGCTCTAAAATTTTGGGGATGGGGCAAGTCGCTTAGATTGACCAAAGTACGCAACTGGTACTTAGTTTATCGATCCCGAAAGGATGAAAAGCGAAGTCGACCTCGGTGGAATTTGAACTCAGAACGTAAGGACAGACGAAATACCCCTAAGCATTTCGTCCGGCGTGCTAACATTTCTGCCTGCTCGTCGCCTTGTGGTAAACTATATTAATCAAGTACAAGCTTCGATATATAATTGACCACATTAAAGCAGCGAACTAGCGGAATCGTTAGGACGGCAGACAAAATGCTTAGTGGTATTTCGTCTGCCGTTACATTCTGAGTTCAAATTCCGCCGAGGTCGAATTTGCCTTTCATCCGTTCGGGGTCGATAAATTAAGTACCAGTTGCGTACTGGCGTCGATCTAATCGAGTAGCCCCCCCTCCACCTCCCCAAAATTTCGGACCTTGTACCTATAATAGAAAAGAATGATTAATACGCGAGTTAAAATGCTTAACGGCATTTCCTGTCTTTGTGCTCTGAGCTCAAATTCCGCCGAGGTCGATTTTTGCTTTTCATGCATTCGGAATCGATTAATAAGTATCATTTAATCACTAGCCCTTCTCAAAACTTCAGACTTTGTACCTATAACAGAAAAGATATATAAATTGTTATGTCGTCCCTCAAATTCCAAGTACACGTTGGAAATCAATAATAATATTAAGTTTCTTCAATAAGTCACTGAAAATATACAACGATAAGTAAATAATTAGCTACCTACTTTTTTTTAACTCTCTCTCTCCGTCTTTTTATCTAGGTCTCGGTCTATCTATCTGTTTGTTTTTCTCTCCCCGTCTCTCTCTCTCTTTTCAGGGTAGAAATGAAAACGCGTTCTTATAGATATCTACTTACGTCATAGTTGACGTACATATGCATAAAGTATATTTTAAAAACAGATAAAACATTTAAAAAAATCATACTAACAAAGAAACAGTGACACACTATATAAATACGCGTGTTTATACGTGTAGAGTGTGTGTGCGTGTGAGAGAGAGAGTGTGTGTGTGTGAGAGAGAGTGTGGGAGGGAGAGAGTGTAGGAGAGAGAGAGTGTGTGTGAGTGAGTGAGATGTGTGTGTGTGTGTGAGATAGAGAGAGAGAAAGAGAGAGAGAGAGAGAGAAAGAGAGAGAGAGAGAAAGAGAGAGAGAGAGAGAGAGAGAGAAAGAGAGAGAGAGAGAGAGAGAGAGAGAGCATGCGTGTAAGTTATATGACTTGAAATCGTTACCTGTTTTTTCTTAACGGCAGAGTTATATGGTCGAAAGGAAATAAAATTAAAAATAGGAATAAAATTTTAATAAAATATGCACATTTCTTTTCCTGAAAAGAGCGACAACATATTTCAAAGTGTTTGTTTGCCGTGTGACCTGAACACTATAGACTTAATTCCGGGGACAATGAATGTCACATAAACTGACCAAGATATTATAACTTGTGCTATCGGTTACGCCTAAAAGGTCAGACAAAATTTCTTGTGAACTCTTCAAGTGCTGATTACTGTGCAACATGTTTTCCAACAAGTTTGTTGAGAGACGCAATTCAATAAAGGTGTGATGAAAAAAAAAATGTCCATTATATTAGTGAATAGCAAAAACTTAAGTTGTTCAAACCTATATTATCATAAAGATTTCAGGATTATTATTATTATCGATTGTTGTTGTTGTTGCCGACAAAGTGGCAGAACCGGTAGAGCGTTCAAAGAAATTCTTTTCGGTATTGCTGCCGACGCTTTAAGTTCTCAGTTTAAATGTAGTCGAGGTTAACTTTGCCTTTCATCTAATCGTGATCGATAAAATACGAGGGGGTGCTGAAAAGTTCCTGAGTTTGGGTAAAAAAAAAAAAAATCAGCAGGATCAGTTAATTATGTGTTTATTCAACATATTCCTCTCTCACATTCACACACTTATTGTAGCAGTTCTTCAGCTTTTCTAAGCCCCGTAAAACAACTCGGAAGGCTGGGTCTCCAACCAGACCTTTCGCGACACCCTTAAAGTCAGGAGCTTTTCAGCACCCCCTCCTATAAAACCCATCAATTAATGGGGTCGAGGTAATCAACTAACTCGCTCTCTCTTCGAAACTGCTGGCTCTGAGACTAATCAGAAAAAGGTGGCGCGTTGGTTGAATTGTTCGCGAGTCGGACAAAATGCTTAGCAGCATTTCTTCCGGTTCTCTATGCTCTAGGTTTAAATTCTGCCGCGATCGACTTTTACTTTTATCTTTTCAGGGTTGAAAAATTACGTACCAGTTAGACACTGGGGTCGATGTAATCGACTCCCCCGCTCCCTAAAGATTGTCTGTCTTTTATCGATACCTTTCAGCCTTTCAGGCTTGATAAAGTAAATACCAGCTGAACTCTGGCGTAGCTGTAATTAACTAGCATTCCGCCCCCAAAATTTCAAGCCAAAAGACCACCACCACCACCACCACCACCACCACCACCACCACCATCATCATCATCATCATCATCATCATCATCATCATCATCATCATCATCATCATCATCATCATCATCATCATCATCATCTTCTTCTTCTTCTTCTTCTTCCTCTTCTTCTTCTATTATGGTTTCCTTTCATTATGACTTTATTTCATCTGCCTCCGGCGGCCAAGAGTAACAAGGGCATTTTTGTTTTGCTATGCACGCTGAAATTATCACCACATTTATTCCAATTTTAGATGAAGGGTGCTTTCCGCAGTATATGAGCTGTTCCCATCAAGGTTATCTTTTGTAGTTTACGGAGATTGGAGTGACCAGGAAGTTGCTTAATATACTTCTCAGCTCCTTCTTTATCATTCTTCTCAGCTCCCTTCTTTATCATTCTTCTCAGCTCCCTTCTTTATCATTCTTCTCAGCTCCCTTCTTTATCATTCTTCTCAGCTCCTTTCTTTATCATTCTTCTCAGCTCCCTTCTTTATCATTCCCAACGCACCGATTACTATTGGTATTATCGTAGTACTAAGCTTCCACATCTTTGTGATTTCAATTTGCAGATCTTTATAGTGAGAAAGCTTTTCATATTCCTTTCTTGAGACATTTTGATCTTGTGGGACAGACATATCTATTAACAGACAAGTTCTTCTGTTGTAGTCCTTGATCACAATGTCTGGTTGATTGGAGTCAATTTCTCTGTCTGTTTGCGTTGGGAAGTTTCAAAGGATGGTGACGTCCTCGCCATTTTTGCATCCTCTGGATGGTGCCTGTACCACTTATCATGGGATTTAATTTTGTAATATTTACAAACATTCCAGTAGATGTACTGCCCTAGTCTGTCATGTCTTATGAGTTACTCTTTTTCAGCGAGGACAGAACCATTTAATGGCTTTCTGCTCATTCAAGAAAGCACCTACCAAAATGTTCCTGCTGCTAACATCTCCATCACAGCAGAATCACCAGCAGCTACAGCAGGAGCAAACGAACAAGAGGACACAGCAGCGCGGGACGCTGGTCATCGAAGAAGAGTAGGACAGTCAGTTGCAGCAAAAACAAAGAATAAAACAGAAAACGAAGACAAAAGCACAGTTGAGTTAATGCTCATCTTTGCAAATGTACGCCTCCCTGACGACGCTTCAGACGTGACCGGAGCGTCGGACGGGAAATCCGAAGAGTGGATAGTGTTTAAAGGGAAGAGAAAACAGAGAACTGAAGAAAAAAAGCTGCAGCAACACAAAAAAAAAAATTAAAAAAACACAAAAATGTGACACCACTCCAGACACTTCCACACAAACACAACCTAGCACGAGCACACAAAAACAGAACCGTCACACAGAAACGAATACAAACAGAATCAATAACTTAGACAACTACACATCAATATATACAAGCAATACAGAGTTCATACATTGAGCAATATATTAAACATTGATGAAGACAGCTACATCACACCTACATACCACATTCCACAAAAAATAAAAATTTATTGCCATACAACAAAACATATACACTCATTTAAAAACAAGTCACCCGAATGCTATTGGAGAATTACGGACCACCATAAAAAGAACTATTTACAAAGGATTACCGACCGCGGGAGCGGCGACCCGTGTAACCTATAGATAAGTGCTTTTCTTTCGCTTTATCCAAACTCATGGTTGCGCTCAGAATAGGCAGTGTGAATGCCCGGTGACTGCGGTCGCTGGAAACAAAATTACTTCCTCAAAGTTGCCGAGGCACGTGTTCTCGCTCCCCTCCTCAATGGCTACGAGATATTCTTATAAGAATTCCCTACCAGATAGAAGTGGATGATGAGAGAACGTTAAATGTGGTAGTAGAGGGAAGGAAACCAAATTGCTACATATGCGGGGAAAGAGGTCATATGAAGACCAAATGCCCCCTATATGAGTTCACACAGCCACAGCAAGAGAAAGCACAAGCAGAGAAGGAAAACATTGTAGACCACACTGAGGAAATGAAAGAGAGACAGTAGTGTGAAACAGAGAAAACGAAGAACGAAAATGGAGCTACTAACCCTAAAAAGCGAAAGAAAAATAAGTTAAAGGAACGGTCAACAGAAAACATAAAAAGAGATGGAAAAACCAGAAACTAATAATGCACAAGAAGAGGAGGAGAGAACGGATAAAGATGTGAAATACAAGGGGTTTTGATAAAGTACAAGAATTGCGAGCAGATGGAGAGAAAAGTCGAAAGGTTGGAGGAAATAATAAGAGTTAAAATGCCAGAGAAATCTGCTGAGAAATGCATTTTGATACATGAGGAAAACTACTGGGAGTACATAAAAGAACTTGGTGAAAATATAACAACGATAAGGGTATGGTTGGTGGAGACACCACCCCATAGAACTGATTATTTGCAGTTGATAAGGACACAAGTAACAGTGGTTAATGGGAGAAAGGTAACGCGAGTGTTTCAATTTTTTGAGTTGCAAAGCCGTTAAAATGTTTACATGATGTTGAACGTAAAAGTGAAAGACTGGATAAATGCAACCACCCGACTTCGGGGTTCGAGTCGACATTGCGCCTCATTTTTTCATTCTTGCATTTGTCATTTTATTTTAATTTTTCTTCTATCATCATTTGCTTTTGTAGTTTTAGTTCCCCGATTTTATGTTTGTTGCGTTTTGTACCGTCTTTATGTTTTGTGATGTCTTAAAAATTGTTTGTGTAGCCCTTTATGGGTAATAAAGAAATCGGTATTTCGTCTGCGGATATGTTCTGAGTTCAAATTCCGTCGAGGTCGACTTTGCCTTTTCATCCTTTCGGGATCAATAAATTAAGTACCAGGGAAACACTAGGGTCGATGTAATCGATCAGTCCCCTCACCCCAAATTTCAGGCCTTGTGCCTAAAGTAGAAAATATTATTATTATTATTATTATTATTATTATAATAGCAGCGGTGAGCTGGCAGAATCGTTAGCACGCTGGACGAAATGCTTAGCGGTATTTTGCCCGTTGCTACGTTCTGAGGTCAAATTCCACAGCAGTCGATTTTGCCTTTGATCTTTTTTGGGGTCGGTGAAATTGGCTGGCCTCCGCTCCCCAAACTTTTCGGGCCTTGTGCCTAGAATAGAAAAGCTTTTTCTTTTTTGTAAATAATCCTAACCTTATTAAATCTTTGATAAATTTTATGGTAATTTCTTCATTTGATATTTTCTGCTTCTGCTATACTTTATCTGTGCCTCCTGTAGGAGCTGTTTTCATATCCACCACTAAAATATCTCCGTAAAGAGATATTCAATGAAATATGAAAAAAAAAAAAAAAGGGAAAAAAGTGTCACCGAAGGTGCTTCCGCTTCCTACAGCATCGGGAGAAGCTTTTTTTTCAAAACTGTTCGGTAAAACCGTTTTCCGCAGTTAACAGCAATAAAAGTCAGCTGATATATCTACTCTCCGCGTTCAAAGAGTTAAACTTTCCAATCAGTTGAATTTAGACCTTGATCTTTAACAGGATCGATATGGGTATTATTTTTTAACAACTGGCTTGTCTTCTACCAGTCATATAATACTGAGGTCGATTTAATTGAATAAAACTATTAGAAACCTTTCAAGGTAGTAAACTGGCAGAATCGTTAGAACGTCGGATAAAATGTATTGCGATATTACTTGTCTCATTACGTTCAAACCCCAAAGAGGTTAATTTTGCCTTTAATACTTCCATTGTCGATAAAATTAAGTACTAGTGTTGGCTCTGTACATAAATCAAAAACCATTACTTAGAGCGATTAGTTTGTTAGTTCTCTTCGTGTCATGAGGTCGCAACACGATCTCTGTTTTCTGCTACTGTTCTGGTCTCGTTCTAGCTTCTCCACCCTTCTCGTTCATCTCCTTTCCTTGTCAGTGGTCCTTCTCCATTTAGGGCGCCATGCTGCTCTTTTCTCCTCAAGCTGATACAATCGCTTTCACAATCTTGGTTACAATTGAGACAATAACAGGCATCAACAGGATCAGTGACGAAATAAGAAGCCGACGCTGAAACCGGATCGGACACGTTCTCAGACATGATCAAGAAAGCGATTGTATTTAGAGCGATTGTATTTAGATAGTATTGTATTTAGAACGGTAGAACAGCAAAATTGTTACGGTATCAGGAAAAAAAAAACATGCCACGAAATATTTGTTATGACTACACTCTGCAGTTCAAATTGTGTTAGAGTCAACATTGTTTTCCATTCTCTAGGGGGTCGACAAAATAAAGCACCAGTTAAGCGCTGAGATCGATGTAATCAACTTACCTAACAACTTCTGACATTGTGTCAACATTTGAAACCGTTATTATTATTCACGACTTTATTATTGCTATTTTTATTAATGTCTTTTTTAGATATTATTTTTAGCTCTTTTGTCTAAAGCCATAAATTTCCACCAACCCAGATTTTGTGAGATCACCTGATTGTTATAAAATAACTCCAGAACAAAGTTTACTTCAACTACAAATGCGTCTCAAAAAGTGAGAGCCTTCAATCAAAGAAGACGTTAAAGATGGACTATTCTGTCATTTTTGTTTCTCTCTCCTATTTCATTTTTAAACCATAAACAACAGTTAATGGCCACATTTCCTTCAAGATTAACTGACAGTGTGTTAGCATTCGTTTCTAATCAAGCAACATGGAAGTATGGTACGGTGGTGAAGACACTTTCAAACTGTGTAGCTTTCCTTCATCCTTCAGTTACAATGATTTAAAATTGTTTTTGATTCTTTAAATCTTTTATTATTTATATTTTGAGCTAAGCAAAGAGGCGAGCTAGCAGAAACGTTAGCACGCCGGGCAAAATACTCACCGGTATTTCATGTTTTTATGTTCTGGGTTCAAATTCCACTGAGATCGATTTTGCCTTTCATCCTTTCTGGGTCGATAAATTAAGTACCAGTTGTGTACTTGGGTTGATCTAATCGATTGGCCCCCTCCCCCCAAATTTTGGGCCTTGTGTCTAGAGTGGAAAAAGAATATTGAGCTAAGCCACGCTTTTGATAGTTTGGTCTGGCAGTTTTATACATATACATGTACGTACATATATACATAAACATATCTATCTGTTGAATAAACACAACCATCTCGGACGTTCAAAAGCTTCCTAATGTCAGAAGAACTGGCTGCATTTTTTCATCACGTCCACGAAAGTAGCATAAGGTGGTCAATGAACCTGTTACTCAACTACAGCTCCAACTACATGTGTTGAGTGCTTCTTCATTTCGGTTATTCACTCATTCGTGTGTGTGTGTGTGTGTGTGTATTTGGGTCATCCCATTAATAATGCAGTTTTTTTATACTTCTTTTAGTTTTCTAAATTAAGATAAACAAAGCTCTTTTTTAATATAAAATATACTCTCTTTCATTTTTGACAATGCTTTTCCATCTGGTAGACTTGCAAGGCCCCTCTTCCAAAATTCGCCTGCCTGTCACGAAAAATACTCCTCCAGTATTGTTCTGACCTCGTCTACAGAATTTGTATTTTTTTCCGTCCAAATGATTTTGAAGACTGCGGAATAAATGATAATCAGATAATCGGAATAAATGATAATCAGCAATGTCCGACGAATATCGTGGGTGGGGCTTTGTTTCCCATTCAAACTGCTCCAGCCTTTGAAATGTCACCCTCGCTGTATGTGACCGAGCATTATCCTGATGGAAGAATCCGTTTCGTCTTGAAACCAAAGATGGTCAGTTTTCTTCTAGCGCTGATTTAAGCTGCTCAAGCTGCTCGTAGTAGCTCTCCTTTGTTATCATTTGGTTTGGGTTTAAAAGTTCGAAGTCGATTAAATCTTTCATATCCCACCAAACAGATAACAACACCATACGTGGGTGAAAATTTTCTTTAGCCTGGGGTGCCGGTGTTTCGCCTTTCCCTACCCACAATCTTCAGCGCTTGACATTTTTATAGAGAACCCATTTCTCGTCACCAGTCACTATTCGGTCGAAAAATGGTTCATTCATGAGACATGACAGCAAAGAAGAGCACACATTCACTCTCTGCGCGCCATTAGACTTGGAAAGTGTGAGGAACCCATTGACCTAATTTGCTGACTCTTCTGATGGAACGCAGGTTTTGAATGGTTAAATGACCAAATTCAAGCTTCTCTTCTAGTTCCTCAACAGTTACGATGGGATTTTGTTCCACCAGGGTTTGCAGGACGTCCTCGTCGAGCTCTGCAGATCTTCCAGGACGAAGCTCGTCTTCTAGGCTGTAGTTTCCGGCTCGGAATTTCTGGAACTACCGTTAACACTGGCTTACGCTTATTGTCCGATCCCCATATACTGCATTAATACGCCTCGCTCTTTCCGTTGCGTTGTTGCCATTATTGAACTCATAAAGCAAAATATGCCGAATGTGCTCCTTTGTCACTCCACTTATAGCTTGGCAAAAATAACTGTTAAAATCGAACTGCACTCTTTAAAACTTGCACTAAGGATAAGAACAAGGTAAAATTACTTAATACTTTTACAGCAAGTTGATACAGGCAGTTTATCCCGTTCCCCTCCGACTTTTAGTTCATGCAATTGAAAAAACCGCATTATCTATGGGATGACCCAATACACACACACACACACACACATATATATAATTTTATGTACATTGAACATTTATCTCTCATTCGATGTAGTACTTTTTTTGTTTAGATCTTACCTTAACGGGACTCTAAACTATGTATAGGGAGGGAAAGATAGAGTTTGTAAATGTTTTACCTTGTCAATTTATCTTCCATAGCTCCCTCGATAACTTCCACGCAGCCTTTAAAATGGGGGCCATACGGATTAGGTCTTAATTCTTAACATTGTATCCTGGCCCATAAATACAGGTAGTCCACACGTACAACATCGATGCAATATTTAACTCAATGCATTTCCTTTCTGCCAGACATTTATTCAGCGCAACTGACTGGAATTATTCGGTTCCATTAAAATCATAAATAAGAACTGTACAGTTCAGCTGTTTTCAAACTCACAAATCCCTGTCCCTAACTCCCACACCAAATAGTAGAGAAAGTTTTAGCACCACTACTTCTTTATTAATGAGATGACAAAATCAAGTTTGCGGCGACATATTTCTTGTTTTGTAATTTGTTAGTGTTGGGCAAATTTCAAACGATGGAAACCATCTTGATTTCATTAAACATGACAATATGTCCACCTCGTTTTTAATCCTCGGCGTCCTCATCCCCAGGAGTCTGCCACCTATGAAGAGGAGTAGCGTAGTTAACTTTAATGTTTGTACTTGTCACGGCGATATTTACGAGCTCATACAAAAGTAGAGGGATGTCAATTCGGTATATATGTTTGAAGAGGGATGTTGCAGAAGAAATGAAATAAATTTCTTCTTTTCTTTTCGCAGAAAATATGTCTTAGATGAGACTGAGGTATATTTTAATCCCAGAAAGAAATGAATACGAGAAAACGAGAGAGAGAAGTGAGAGTGAAAGAGGGAGAGAAAAAAATGAGAGTTAAAGAGAGGAATAAAAAAGTGTGTGTGGGAGAGAGAAAGGGGACAAAAAGCGAAAAGGAGAGATAAAGAGAGAGGCAGAGAGAGGCTGTCTGCTTGTACATGCTACATGTGTAGACAGATGGCCTCTTTTCCGTAAAGGAGAAGCTGTTCTGTGACGAACACAGCAGCGGTTAGCACATTCATGTTCGAATCTGCCTAAATGTATCAAGAATAAATAAGCAAGGCATCATTTCTAATCTCACTGTTCAATAAATCATATAACGATTTATTAACAGTTGGCAAATATCAGTAGTGATCAGCGAATAGTTTGTTTGTTGAAATTATAAACAAGACGATAGGCTCTGGATTAGATACATAAATCTGGTTATTTCTGGGTGACCAGACACATGTCGAAACTCCAGTGTTCCAGAGAATCCCTTGTATGAATGGATCGAGTGTATAATGAACACATAATCGTTGTCAAGGAGAAATTGTCTCCTGTGACGAGCACAACAGCGATAAGTATATTTGCGTTCGAACCTGCCAGAACATTTTAAGAGTAAATTTGTTGATTAAAAAAATAAGTGGTGCAGTGCGTATAATGAGAGATTGAACTTGATCTTTGGTAAGTATTGGATATAAAGGACAAATATAAAAACTGAAATTCTTATAATTATCCCTCTATCGGTAGAAAGAATTTTAGAATAAATAGAAACAACTCAACTTGAAAGAAATGATTTATTCTTTACTATATCACATTGATATCATATGATGCTGATATCATATAATAACGATGTTAGGAGGCGTGGATCGAAAATCCCATGGACACTCGCTGTGTGTAAAAGAAATAGTAAAGTGGATGTTATCACAACACGCTTAATGCACCTAACAAGAATTTTAAACCGATATAAATGTCCCCCATTAATATCTGATTTCAAATTCTGGCACAAGGCCAGCAGTTTTAATGGAGGAAGTAAGTCAATTACATCGGCCTCAGGACTCAACTGTTACTTATTTTATCGACCCCGAAAGGATGAAAAGCAAAAATGGGTCTCTGTGGAATTTGAACTTAGAACGTAAAGCTGGACGAAATACCGGTAAGTATTTTGTCCGACGCAGCACCGGTTCTGCCAGCTCGCTGCTTTAATTTCACTCATTAATATTGTTTTTAAACTTTAGCGCAAGGTCAACAATTTCGAGGGAGGGGTAAGTCGATTCCATCAACCCCCGGACTCGACTAGTACTTATTTTATCGACTCCGAGAGTATGAAAGACAAACTGGACCTCGGCGGAATCTGAACTCAGAAAGTAAAAACGGACGAAATGCCGTTAAACATTTCGTTCAGCGTGCGAGCAATTCTACCAGCTCACCACCATATTTTACCCATTGATACTGAGAATAGAAATGAGATTAATTAATTTTGCTCAAGATATGTACATATATTTTGCAGTAGAATGTAAACTCCGAATGTGTTTTTTGTTATCAGACATCAAAGGCGTTTCCTTCCCGACTAAAATAAAACAAAATAATAAATAAATAATACTGGTTTTAAATTTTGGTACAAGGCCAGCAATTTCAGGTAGGGTTTAAGTCGATTACACAGATCCCAACGTTCAACTCCTACCTAATTTATTAATGAAAAGCAGAATTTGAACTCAGAACATAAGGACGCACGAAATGCCGTTAGGTATTTTGCTTGGTGTACTAACGATTTTGCCAGCTCAAATATTAAAAACTTTTCGATTCGGGTTCAAATTCCAGTTTCCTATTCTAAGCCGAACACTTCACCGATTTTAGTTGGTAATTGTCTTAGTAATATATACGTAAATTCACACTTCCCTTTCACGGACGTTCACAGCTTTATAATAAGGCACGTTGAATGCTCTTTATATATTCATGTACTTTTTTCTCTCCTTATATGGTATTCGAAGATTCCGGAATAAAATAGGATACACAAAACCAGAAGTGTGTAAAGAATTTCATGCGAGCCACTTGTCACGCAGGTTAAGCTGACATATAAACTAGTTGTTGATAGGTGTGTTCGACTGGTGTCACTGGTTACCGGATAGAACAACTGCATAAATTAATGTATATTTCAACAGCTAAGCCAAAAGTGACATCTGATAATATATGCATCCACCTATATGCATACGCATACATACGAACATAAGCACGTTCACATAAGCATACATATATACACAAACAGAGACAAGAATCTACATATACATACACACAAACATAAATACACACGTATATTTTCACATATACATATACTTAGATACAAATATAAACATATTCACATTACATACACAGATATAAACACAAAATACATACATCACCGAGACATAAACAGATAAATAGGCAACCCCCCCACACAAACACACATATATATATATATATATATATACATACATATAAAATGTGCACACAGTTATAAAAAATAGACACGCACATATGTACAAAGAAACGTTTGTTTCAATGTGACATATTGTTATAATTAGCAGCATATTGAAACAGAAGGAAAAAACAAAACAAAACAAAGAAACTGAGATTTGCTAATGGGATTTGATCCACGTACCTGCTCCTTTACCTAGCAACAACGTTATCGTTTACACATCATAACGACCACCTCTACTTCACATACATCTTAAAGTTTTTTTTTTTTTGAAATTAGATAATACAAAACTACCTTCTTTCTGTTGCTAATTAATCTGTACAGTTTCATTTCAACAGCATAATTTCTCAGTCACTTAGCGCTAGCAGGACGGGTTATTCTTCTAACCTTCAGCTTCAGAGATATTACGCACGCGCGCGCACACACTGTCATACAAAGGCACACACAAATACACACACATATCTTTTACTTGTTTCAGTTATTGACCTGCGTTCATACTGGATCACCGTCCTGGAGATTTTAGTTGAAAAATCAACATCAGTACATATATTTGTTTTAGTTTGACATGGCACTTGGGCTATTACCCTCTTTTATCGAACCGCTAAGCTATATCTTTCCCAAATAAAGCTCACTTCATATTCAAAGCTCTGAAGAAGCTATATGATGTTATCCTGGTATTTATATATACGGCGTGCTTCTTATACATTTATATATATTTATATATACGTCGTGCTTCTTTCAGTTTCCGTCTACCAAACCAACTCACAAGGCTTTTGTTGGCCCGTGGCTATCGAAGACACTTGCTCAAGGTACCACGCAGTGGAACTGAACCCAGACCACGTGGTTTCAAAGCAAACTTCTTACCACACAGCCAGATAGATAGATAGATAGATAGATAAACATTATTTTAATATTTCACTAAGGCATAATGAGATTAATAACGTGGTGTAGAACTCAGTATAGGTATGGTCCAGAACACAATGTTATTCAAGTATAGAATGGTAATAGAAAACAAAGAGATGACACGAGGAAAAAACCAAATGTTATGTAATGAACTTCATTGGCTTATTGTTGTTTCTTTCATAAGATGTGGTGGACTCTTAGCTCAGAACCAGGATAACATCATATAGCTTCTTCAGAGCCTTGAATATGAAGTGAGCTTTATTTGGGAAAGATATATTTTCAGAAAGTACAGGCGTTATAAGTGAGAAAGTTTATGTTGATGGCCATGGGAAGTTCTATCACAAGGTAGGAAAAGTTCTATACATATATATCCTGTTTGTGTTACCAATTTTGACCCTCCGCAAAATCCCAAAATATCTTATAATTATATACATAATTATAACAAGGGGTCGACTTTATGCCTCACCACGCACCGTAAAAAATAGACGCTAAAGTTTTTTCACTACCTTAAAATCCCCGAGAATAACACTCATTATTGTAGGCAAGCAAAAGAAAAATAATGAATCAATAATGCTGTAAATTTTATTGATTTTTACCCTTTATTATTAAAATAATATTTGAATAAATTCACTCCATGATCGAAGCTGCATTTACTGCGGTCTAGATCTTAACACACACGTGCATATAAAAGAAAGATATGAATTATACTTGGCGGTATATTTTTACGAGTCTGGATAAATATCGGACATACGATGACGCTGATTGCGTGCATATTTTGAAATACTCGTGAACTTATACGAAATACTATGCTGAAGAGAAACAGTAAGTAAAATTATTTTTTACTTTAAGTTCGAAACGCGTCCGTAGTTAAGCAGCCATATTGATTCATTATTTTTCTTTTGCTTGCCTACAATAAAGTGTGTTATTCTCGGAGATTTTAAGGTAGTAAAAAAGGACTTTAGCGTCTATTTCTTACGGTGCGTGGTGATGCATGGAGCCGACCCCTTGTTATGATTATGTATATAATCATAAAATATTTGCACACACACACACACACACACACACACACACACACACACATGTATACAGTCATATGCAGTTGAAGGAGTCATAGTTTTTTGTAATGGACATATGTCGTTCAGATTTCACATGTTGATTGAGTAACTCTACCTCTATAGTACTCACGTGCTACTTAGCATAGACTGCATCACAAGTGACGCATTCAAATCCTTTTTTGATGAAATACAACAATCGTGCATTGTTATATTGCTCCTTCACAATCACTTTCACTTCGCCTGTTGAATTGAAAACAGCCACGCGTCAACCCCACCCCAAGCCAACCCTACACTCACACATATACATACATACATTACATACATACATACATATAAACATACATATAAACATACATACATGCGTTGGGCTGGCCAAAACCTTGAGTGTATTTCGTAGACGGGAAAAACCCGGCACACACACACACACACACACACACAGACACACACACACAGACACACACACACAGACACACATATATAGATATGTATTTATGTGTGTGTGTCTTCGTGTCAGTGTGTGTTCCCTCATCACCGCTTGACAACCGGTGTTGGTGTGTTTACGTCCCTGTAACCTAGCTGTTCGACTAAAGAATCAGGTAGATAAGTCCTGGGGTAGATTTGTTCGACTAAAACCTTTCAAGGCGGTGCCCCAGCTTGGCCGCAATCTAAAAGAATACACACACACACACACACACACACACACACACACACACACACACATATGCCGACTCATATAACTAATACTCATAAAAAAACATAAAAGAAATGTATCTTTAGATTCTATTAAATTTTGAAAATAAAATGAATTTTAATAAATGCTTACTTTAAAATGTTTCGATGTGTGCATAATTTTTTCTTGGAGTGGGGTGAGGTGTACCAAGTATACATACATACACACACACACACACACACACATGTATATGTAGTTACATACACAAACATGCACACACACACGCACACACACACACACACACACACACACACACACACACACACACACACAATGAATGAATGCTTGTTAATGCGAATATCGAGAACATTCGTGCTTATTCATGTGATTAAGGAAGTCAAAGAATATACTTCGTGACTTCCCCTATTATATATATAGAGGAACTTTTTATACTATGTCAGTAAAACTTCGAACCATAGTTCAAATATCTATCTATCTATCTATCTATCTCCTTATACACGTTCTTAAAATACACTTCTACTCTAAATACACAATTATAAACATACATACACACAAACGCACACAGGTTTGTTTTATTGTTTAGTTTTAACAAAAAACAATTGCATTTATCTGATGGATAATTCTATACTTTTGTAGAGAAGAAATTTATTATTTTTAAACAAGGCTAATTTTGACAGTGACTTCGAAGTTTGGGACGTTCATCTAAGCATTCCTAATGTATATGTATTCACATTTTAATTGTACTTATAATTTTTATAAGATGAAGCTGGTTTCAACAAGGAAATAAAAGAGACTTTCACAAGAATCTCGTAGACGACAATTGTAAAGATTACACATCGTATTTAAGAATGTCTTGTATATGTTACTGTTCCTAAAAAAGACTGAACCAGCAGAATATTGTGCAGTGTCGCTCTTTGCCTGAAAGCATCAACCGCCAGGCAGCCGAATCAATCATATAATGGCTCCTGATTTATAAGAATAAAGAAATGAATAAAATAAAATATAAATTAAGATGTAAATAAAATATAAAATAAAATATATAAAAAAATATAAATATAAATAACAAAATTATGCTTTGCACAACGTAGTGAGTTCTTTCTTTTCGACTGTAAACATAAGCATAAATGTGTATGAGTGTGTGCATGCGTGTATTGGATTTGTATGAATGTATTGTGTATTCATACATATACACATAAACACACACACATACACAGATGTATATATATGTGCACAAACAAACAAACAAACAAAAACAAAAAGAACGTCACTTCGATAACGGATGGAGTCAACGACCATTGAAGATGTTGCAAGAAGCAACGAAAACTTTAGGATAAATAAATGAGTAGAAATCGAACCGGTGAGTGTGTAAATTAATAAGGCATTAAAAAAGAATGACTCTCTCTAAACACAATAAAATATACTTTTATATATATGTATATATGTATATATAATATTTAATCTACACTGCACTTAAATAAAGGCTACTAGTAGTTTCTTGTCATTAAGACACGTGGTTAGGCAGGAATTTGTAACATGCCTAACCACGTGTCTTAATAACAAAAAAAAAAAAATGCACTGTTAGTAGCTCTTATTTAATATACTGAGCATTAAATGATATTTATCTTTCACTGGACAGAGTACTTTTGTTTAGTAAACCATATATATATATATATATATATATATATATGCGTGTGTGTGTACACATACACTTATTTACGTATGTATTCATACCTTCATAGATATGTAGATATGTAAGTATACATATGTACGCATTGTTCTGGGTATTTTTAAAATATATTAATAACTCTAGCATGTTGCCGTTGTTACACTCCAGTTTAGACGTTAGTCGACTGTGCTATAATAGAGTTGTTGTTAACAATAAGCAGTCAATGAACGCTGAAACGGAGTGACAGAACCTTTCAAGCTACTCGTTGTTGGATGTACGTTTATTGTTATACCGAACAGACTTCTGAACAGACTCTTGTTCCTTTTCAATGGGTTTATTTGGCGTGAAAACGACATACCTTCACGTGCTTTCATAGACACATGCAGGAAGTAGAGATACTCCCTCTCACTCTTTCTCTCTCTCTCTCTTTCTCCCTCTCTCTCTCTCTCACTCTCTCGTATACACGCGCGCACACACACACACGTATAGGTGGTACTTAGTCATTTGGTGGAGTTACGTTCAAATACATAGACATGCTTGCTGCGTACACACTAATACATACGTATACAAATATGTATAGGATATTGTCGTCTCTCTCTCTCGCATATGCGCATACTAGCACACGCGCGAGCACACATACGCGCGCGCGCACACACGTATTTTGTTATGTCTAGGGAGAGTCATTATGCTGATATAATTAACACACACCAGTTCAATTTCCCTCATTTATTAAATATCTGAATCTTTGCAATCTTCTCAGTCTTGGTATTAAACCTGTATGTGTATGTTTTAATTATATTGACATGATGACTCTCCCTAGACACTACAAAATTTGTTTCAACACACGAATTCACGTAAAAAGTCTTGCAAACCAGATACAAAATGAAGTATATATATATATAATAATAATAATAGGGATAAAAATCCAAAATTACAGGTAAAAACTCAATTAAAATCAATTTATTAAAAATTAAAATTGAATTAAGTTTCACAGTATTAAATATATATATATATATATATATATATATATATATATATATATATATAGTTTTAGGGAAAAGAACCAAGGATTTTCATCGATGAGTTCATGAACCTTGGTTCTTTTCCCTAAAATTATATATATATATACCACGTTTATAAACACACACGCACACATACACACACATACATACACACATATGCTACAGGCTTTTAGTTGCCGTCTACCAAATGTACTCACAAGGTTTTGGTCAACTTGGAGCTATAGTAGAAGACACGTGCCCAAGGCGCCATGCTGTAGGACTGAACCCAGAACCATGTGGTTGGGGAGAAAACGTCTTATCAAGTGTATGTTATATACACTCATACACTCATGCACATATTTTTTTCTCAATACAAAAATGTCTAAATAATATATGGCCATTATAGAAGTTGAAAGCCACCTGCTAATTTGCTCCAGCGATGGTAAACAACTCAAGGAGAACAATGACTTCAAGTACGTTTGGTCCAATACTGCTGTCAATAAGAAAGACTTCCTGACAAGCAAGGCCTGGAGTGGCCGTAACAAGATCCAAAACATCTGGCAATCAAGTATTCCAAAATAAACGAGAGTTGTTTTTCTTGAACGTATTTAGCGAGCATTCTTTTGTATAGAAGCTGAAACGTGAATTAATGAAGAAGCTTCAAGACAGTCTTGATGGTGTATACAACAAGATTCTCATAAGGATTCAAAACATCTCGTGGTCTGAACACAAGACTAAAGAGGATTCCTAGACACGTTCTGTCCATCTCTACTATTATTGATCAACGCAGCAACAATAACAATAATGGTTTCGAATTTTGGCGCAAGGCCAGCACTTTCGAGTAAGGCGGTAAGTCAATTACATCGATCCCATTGCTCAACTAGTGCTTATTTTGTCGCCCTCAAAAGGATGAAAGCACTAGCGTATCTGGGGAAGGGGCAGTCTGCCCCGGGCGGCACTTTTAAAAGGCACCACTTTTGGGTCTGCTGTAGGTAGTATGTGTTTTTTTTTGTAGGGTTCGGGGTCCGGGGTCGACAAACGGAAGAGCCGCATCGGGTGGCACACACTCTAGCTACGCTAGTGGATGAAAGACAAAATCGTCGTCGTCGGAATTTGAACTCAAAGCATAAAGACGGAGGAAATACCGCTAAGCATTTTGCCCGGTGTGCTAAGGACTCTGCCAGCTCGTCGCTTTTAATAATAATAATAATAATAATAATAATAATAATAATCCTTTCTACTATAGGCACAATGCTCGAAATTTGGGGAGGAGGATAGTTGATTTCATTGATCTCAGATTGGTACTTATTTTATTGACCCCCTAAAACCACACCACCATAAGAGCAATACCGATAGACTACCTATCAAGAAAGGAAGGTGACAGAGGATTACTAAACGCAGAAGACACTGTTAACACTACGAAACTGGGTCTGAAAAATTATGTGTGCAGAGTAAAGAAAGAATATTATCGTTAGTCAGAGATACCTAAAAAGTAACTGAAACAGTAGGAGAAATCAAAAAGAAAAAGAACAACAGAACAAACAAATGGAAAGAAATGGAAATACGTGGCTAATTCATACAGCAAACTGGCAATGTTGGAACTAAAGAACACTGGCTCTAGTTGACAAACAGGAACTTGAAATGAGAAACAAAAATGCTAATTAGAGCTACTCAAGAATAAGCCCTAAGAACAAAGGC
Organism: Octopus bimaculoides; assembly: GCF_046866305.1. NCBI lineage: Eukaryota > Metazoa > Mollusca > Cephalopoda > Octopoda > Octopodidae > Octopus > Octopus bimaculoides. The sequence goes on along the minus strand of NC_142936.1, from coordinate 56,304,993 downwards.
AAAGATAAACAAAACTCAGTCAGTCAGCAAATATAGATCCTGCAGGAAAGGAGACAAATGTATAAACCACCCTCTAAGTGAGTGCAGTATACAAGCACAAAAGGGGTGCATTGGGATAATTGCTGAGTGTGCCTTCAAAAACAACAGAAAGTGATATGAACACGAACTAGAAGCTGTGATAGAAAATGAGAATTACTAGATCTTGTGAGACTTCGCCACAGAGACTGACCGTACTATTGAGGCAAGAAGACCAGACATGGCTATAGAGGACAAAATAAACAATGTAAAATCATAGATTTTGCAATATCCTATTAAAGCAGAATCTATACTAAAGAAATGGAAACTATTGAGAAACATCAGGATCTAGCCAGAGAGCTGAGGAGACTGGGGAAGACTAAGACAATAATTATTCCTGTGGTAATTAGAACACTTAGCATGGTACCTAAAGCACTACAAAAAAACTGCATTTGAAACTTGCTTTGTCAACCTGCTGAAAAGTATCATCCAATATTCTATAAGAATCCTAAGGAAGATTCTTGAGATTTGAGGAGATTTGTTGTCACCAAACATCAAGATAAAATGCCTGCTGTACTTCAAGGTATGTTGCTAAGGCTACTATTTTATTCATCACACTATCTGACATAAAATCACAGGTATTTTCAGTCAATCTGATGAATTATACCGAGGACAAAAATTGGGTCGAGCGCAATGTTTTGAGTGGAAAGAACGTCCCTGGAAGACAATGAACGATCTGGAAGACCCACCACGAGCGTCACCACCGGCAATATGGTATTGTGTATCAAGAATTCGCCCCCCCCCCCAAGGGCCAGACTGTCAATCGAGAGTTCTGCGACGTTTTGAAGCGTTTGAGGGAAGACATTCGGCGAAAGCGAACGGATCTGCGGAATGCGAAGAATTGGATTCTTCACGACGACTAAGCACCCTGTCACAGAGCTCTCCTCACTCGTGAGTTTCTCTCCAAAATCAATATGGTATCGCTTCCGCACCCATGCTATTCGCCAGATTTGGCACCTGCGGACTTGCTTCTCTTCCCCAAGATGAAAAGGCAGCTCAACGGTCGCTGTTTTAACACCGTTGTCGAGATCCAGAGCGAATTGTAAAAGGTCCTTGACTCACTTACGGAAAGCAACTTCCAGGCTGGATTCTAAAAGTGGCAGGAACGCAGGAACCGGTGTATTGCTTCGCAAGGTGACTATTTCGAAGGAAATGATGTTAAAACTTAGGTAAACAAGTAGTATTTTCATTAGACATAACTAATCCGGTAATTATTTGATACCACCTCGTACAGAATACGTCCGCCAGTAAAATAACTTCAGTTAAAATCTTTAATTGCTGGAAACGTCACAAAGATCTGAATCTTTATTCCCTTGAACAAAATAAAGAAGGAGAGAGAAAGAAAGAGGAAGAGAGAAGGAAAGTGAAAGAAAGAAAGAAAGAAGTAGAGAAAAACAAAAGAGAGAAAGTGAGATATTTCTATTTATATTTGGAAGACCCTGGAAGATCTTTTCCCAAGTTTCGGCACTATTGAAAACGGCAATGCCCGAAATGTCGTTATTGCTAGATTTCAGATATACCACTTTTCCAATCGCTAGCAAGGACATTCTATCGGAGCAAACCAAAATTTACAGGCCCTTAGATGACTAACTGCCTACCTAAATAAATATGAAATATAAAAGGCAATTATGTAACAACATCAAAGAAAACTTGCACATCTTCTTAACTAGAATACCAGGATCGTCAAATATACGAGATTATGCTCAGAGAATATCAGCTGGCATTAAAATCCGTTAGACATCGATTTCCAGTGATAAATTTTCAACAATACCAATAAAAAATTACTTCAAGGCGGTACTCCAGTATGGCCGCAGTCGAGCAATAGAAGCCAGTAAGAGAAGAGAATATACTTATATTGGAGTGTGTGTCAGTGTAAGTTTTATATACATACGTACATACGTACAAACATACGTACATACACATATACATGTATACTTACATATATACGTACACACTTACATACACACATATATACACGCAAACCTACAGGCGTGTGTGTATATATATGTGTGTATGTACCTATACATACATACATACACACACACACACACACACACACACACATATATGTCAAGCATAAAAGTAATATATTTGTTAAAACTTGTTTGTCCCTCCTGTGTTTTCTTTTAGTGTTCATTACCCTCTTCATGTGTGTACACACGCACACACACACCCATATACACATACATACATACATACATACATACACACACACACACATATATATATATATGTATGTGTGTGTGTGTGTGTGTGTGTGTATGTATGTATGCATGTATGTGTGTGTGTGTGCGTGTATATATATGTGTGTTTGTTGTGTGTGTTGTGTGTGTGTATGCGTGATTCCATAAGCACTTGCAGACAATCTGAAGGAAAAGGAGGGAAGGCAAATATTCAGAACAGTAGCGATATTGCCAATGAACCTACCCACCTGTCCTCCTCCATATATCTTCCTCTTCACTACTCCCACGACTGCCGCCCGAAACCACCAAATCCACCAGCACCACCAACACCACCAATGCCGCCGCCGCCACCATCACCATAACCTACACGATACATAAATCATATCCATAAAGCCGACTTCATATACCCACATAGATATAAGCTAAGTGTATACTGTTGCGGGTGGGCTGTTGTAGACTATGACGACAAAGACGACGGCGATGCCGTCACCAACAAGTCACACTTCTGGAAACATTAAGAGGTCACAGCAGTTGACACACGGTTTACAATGGTGTTTGCTAATTGATTTCTAGCAACAGCTGCTTTAACGAGAGACAATTTGACCAGGCGACGTGAGCGCCTCGACCTAATCGTCATCCTGCTAGAAACAACAGCTCAAATGTCTCTCCGATCACGTCACTATTTGTTGGTTTTAGAACGTCGTGGATAAAGAAGTTTTCTTATTTACTTGATTCAGTCGTTAGATGACCGTATATCCCTGGAAGGTCTTTGATCGTCGGCGTTTTTCGAGCACACCTGGGATCAGAGACGTTCCATCCGTGGCTATACTTGTTTGATTTATTATTGTCAGAGAGAATGTATGTGTGTGTATATGTCATATATATGAGTTCGTTTTCCGTCTTCGTCTTTATGTTTTCGTTTCTCATTGTGTTTAATGTCTTCTTGATGTCCTGTACCCATATATGCATGTATGTGTACATATAGATGTAGGTATGTACATATATGTATGGATATATGCATATATTTATATATTATTTATGTTATTGGCTGTGTGGTAAGTAGTTTGCTTACCAACCACATGGTTCTGGGCTCAGTCCCACTGCATGGCACCGTGGGCAAATGTCTTCTACTATAGCCTCGGGCCGACCAAAGCCTTGTGAGTGGATTTGGTCGACGGAAACTGAAAGAAGCCCGTCGTATATATGTATATATATATATATATATATATATATATATATGTGTGTGTATGTTTGTGTGTCTGTGTTTGTCCTCCCAACATCGCCTGACAACCGATGCTGGTGTGTTTACGTCCCCGTAACTTAGCGGTTCGGCAAAAGAGACCGATAGAATAAGTACTAGGCTTCCAAAGAATAAGTCCTGGGGTCGATTTGTTCGACTAAAGGCGGTGCTCCAGCATGACCGCAGTCAAATGGCTGAAACAAGTAAAAGAGTAAAAGAGTATATATATCATATATATATGTATATACACACATATATATATATATATATATATATATATATATATATATATATATATATGGAGAGAGAAAGTGAGAGAGAGAGAGAGAGAGAGGGAGCTTTCGAATAGTCCGGTGTAGCCTCTCTCACTTAGCGATAAACAAGTGACACACACGTAATACAATGTGGGCGTAAACCGTCCAGCTGCAGCAACTATATAAGATTATGCGTCGAAGACATGTAAATCAATGAAGAGAATTTTTAAAATTCTTAGATGATGGAAGACTGGTCTAAAATAGCAGAAACTGCCAAGTACTAGGTCGGAATGGATGCTTTGCCAGGAAGCTCTCTTGCCGGAGTAAACGCTTCGTATTTAGTCTTACGCTTGCCGGAACAAATACATTACCAAACTAAATGCAATGCCGAGCAAATGTATTACTGAACAAAATGCCTTCAGAAATCTAATTACATTTGCTTTTTTGTTTTTATGTTTTGCGTTCTAAGCAGTGTTCCCTCTAAGCTGTGCGCTTGTGTACACGTACAAGCGCGCATATGGTTCACAGCCCGAAAAGAAAGACAAAAACAAAAAAAAAAAGATAAAAACAAGAACAAAACAAAGCAAAAGTAAACGAGAAGCAAAAACAAAATAAATATATAAATAAATAAAAAAAAACAAAGTGCGTTCACAAGGTTTTCAAGTTGAAATCGGAGATTTTTTTATAATTGAAGAACTTTGAGCGATGGTTATTCTAATATATGCAGACGTATTTACCAAAGAAGGAGGAAATTTGCACATAAACAAATTTAATTTATGCGTACAGCCACAGCAAAAAAAAAAAAAAGTTGGGGAGGACAATGGTTCTGAGTTCAAATCCCGATACGGTTCATATCACCTTTCATCCCGTTGATATATTTACAGTTGAAGGCGGCGAGCTGACACGCCAGACGAAATACTTAGCGGTATTTCGTCTGCTGTTACGTTCTGAGTTCAAATTCCGCCGAGGTCGACTTTGCCTTTCATCCTTTCGGGGTCGATAAATTAAGTACCAGTTACGCACTGGGGCCGATGCAATGGACTTAATCCCTTTGTCTGTCCTTGTTTGTCCCCTCTATGTTTAGCCCCTTGTGGATAATAAAGAAATAAGAAACGTTAGCACGCCGGGCAAAATGCTTAGCGGTATTTCGTCTGTTTCTACGTTCTGAGTTCAAATTCCGCAGAAGTCGACTTTACCTTTCATCCTTTTGGGGTCGATAAATTAAGTACCAGTTGCGTACTGGAGTTGATCTAATCGACTGGTCCCTTCCCCAAAAATTTCGGGCCTTGTGCCTAGAGCAGAAAAGAATATATTTACAGTTGGCTTATGTTCAATAATCCTTTCACAGAAATTTGCGATCGCTTCGCTGTCTTTTATTTTTTGTATTTCATTTGTTTTAGTCATTAGACTGCGGCCATGCTGGGGCACCACCTCGAAGAATTTTGAGTCGAATGAATCGACCCCAGGACTTATTTTCTAAAGCCTGGTACTTATTTTACCGCCTTTTTTTGCGGAACCGCTAAGTTATAGGGACCTAAACATAAAACCGCTCCTTGGTGCAAAAATCTTTGAGGTTCGGGAAGTATTGACGATCTTGGACCGCCATACCCCCATCTTTCCTACACGCAATCTTGTCTTTGCGTGCTTTGATAAAGTGTGGAGATTAATATTTTTCTTTGGGAAAAAGACAGCAACAGTTACCTTTTTTGCCTCTTGGTTTAATTACACTTTACTCTGCTGGACTTCCGCTCTTCCATGAGCTTACTCATGAGGCACAAAACTTCATTTAACCTTTAAAATGAGGGACTGTTTCACGTGACATCAGGGCATGTCAATACTGCTAGGCCTGTGTGACACTTGCCCAGAGTCTAGCTCTCTTCCTAGTCATGTATTCCTTGACCACATGGCCATCTTCTGTTGTTTGATCCATAACTAAGACAGGGCCTCAATAAGAATTATGACACAAATCAAGCCCGGCAGGTTAAATAAATATATAAATAAAAAAAAAAAAATGAGAAGGAACATTGAATAATACACTGAAAAATAGAAAAGGCCGTAAAACGAAAATGGGAGGGTCACGGTGAAAACGCCTTCGGTCATGTATCAGTGTCACATCTGGCATTACATCGCGTACTCATGGTTAACTAAGTTCACTATACACAACAACCATTATTTAACGTCTGCACAAAGTCGTAATACGTTAAAAATTACCAGCAATTTCTATGGCCGACACCGCCGCCGCCACCACTACCATCATCACTATTACCACCTCTCAAT
>NC_142936.1:56276464-56293964 GCF_046866305.1 Octopus bimaculoides | reverse complement strand
TATATATATATATATATATATGTATGTATATATTGTAGTCTAAGAAAGCGTATGTATGTATGTATGTATGTATGCATATATGTATGTATGCATGTATGTATGTGTGTGTTTATGTAAGTGTGTGTGTGTGTGATAGTGCAAGAGAGAAATTGAAGAAAAATTTTAGTTGTTCATTAGAAACTTGAGATTCATTTCATGGAAGATATGAAACGGCAGGATGTGCGACGCTGCAGAAATATTCCAACTGTTAGAGAAAAAATTATTCTAGACCTTTAGGAAATGCTCTTAAAAATTATTTGAATAATTTTCACACCGCTCTGGATCAGCTAACACAGCCATACTGGAAAGTAAATATCTATGCTAACAGAACACTAATAGTATAGCTTGAACGATATCTTAATGCTTCTCTTGATTTGGATTGTCTGTTCTTATTTCTAGAATAGGATTCAATAAACGAGTCGCCATCCTTGAAAAGGAAGGCGGCAAATTAATTTACATATCTAAAACTAATGAGGCATACGAAGCATTGTAGTAACCTCATGTTTTGAAAAAGTGAAGATGGCTATCTCTGAGAACACCAAAGACTCGATGAGGAAACACTGTTTGCTAATGAGTCCGATGACCCCAGAATTACGGTCAGACAACCCGACATTCGCATTAGATATGGCCACCTTTTTCACCAATTCACTACTGACATGTACGTTAAGATTAAGTCTGAGTGAATGTACTACCTTAGAACAAAATGGAACAGATTAAGAGTTTATGATTAGGATTATCTTAGAAATGTTGTAAATTATGGTAATTTTACCCGTGTGAGGCAATTGGTTACACTGGTGTCTTTCCTTACAGGCGGCCAGAGTTGCATGCATGTGTACACACAAGATATCGTGAATGACTGTTGTACGTATGGCAGACCTGATTTATTTGTCACTCTCAGCTGAAATCGTAAATGTTCAGAAATTACTGAAGAAGTTAAGCTTGGTCAGATAGGCCAACACGAACATGATTTCTCCACGAGAGTGTTGCACAGAAAGATATTTCAAGAATGAGTCTCACCATGAAAAGTACTGCCTTTGGCAATTGCAAATAATCTTGTTACATCTACTCCATTCAACAGTAGAAATCTGGGTTGCCTCGTATCCGTATTTTACCCTGACTTGCAGATAAGATTTGAGTAAGCCAATTAGATTACACCATCAGTACAAAGATTTCAAATCAAAACCAAACTGTAGCATAAGTCGGCGCCGAGGCACGTGATCCCGGGTCCCCGCTGTCATCGCAACACTCATTTCTTCTTGCATGAAAGCAAGAAAATATACACTGAAATATCCTAGATCTTTTCAGCAAGTCAGACATACCACGGTGGTTATCCATTCTACATGAAAATAAACTTAAGTGATAGAGCTTACACTACTTCTCTCATAACACAACTCGACGTCATTATCATTATCATGGCATGTAGGAAGAAACCTTTGCGCATTTTCAACGTTCTACATAAATGCTAGAGCCTGTCACGCTGTCTAAACTACCAAATACATCTGGAGGTACATCAACCTTCATCTGTCTAAACGACCAAGTATATCTAGTGGTACATCGGCAAAAACAGTAATCAAGCAGGAGTTGAACTGCTGCGCAAGGGAGCCAGACATTATGTGTTATTAGCATTATAGATAAGTTGTTATGCCAGCAGTAATGAGGCAGCTTGGCGTATTCTGGAGTTTCTCCTCATAATTGTTTCATACCTGGAGGTCCATTTAGTGAATGGCGAAAGAGTTTACAAGAATACTGAAAATACAGTATCATACATATTTACGACTGTGTTAGTTGTAGTTATTGAATTGTGCAAAGATGATGCTATGCTAGAAATCTTCTTAACGATCAAGCGTTAAGATATCACACGTAGCTATAATGAGAGAAACAGAAAAGAAGAAAACAAACAAGCAAACAAACGAAAAACTAGTTCACCTACACTAAAGAAAAGCAAAGTGGGATACAATAACCCCTGGTTACAATCACAACAGATCCAGTGAATTGTTAGAACCTATCTGTACCGTGTATCCCCGCACTTTTGAGTTTTTATTGCAGACAATACTTGCCATGGCTGGCAACGAACTTGAACAATGTGGGCGGTCTATTGCAATACAGACTGTAGCTGCAGCTCTCAGTCGAGACATTTTTCAGGCAACCAGCTGTGACATTCAACAGCTGGAAGAGTATGACCAACGATAAAAATAAAATAAGTTAACACATGTATCAAATGATTTGCGATGTCTGAGGAGAAATAGTCTTCTTTCATTTTCCTGTTTGAACAGGTTAAGCTTTTTGATCAACCTAATTTTGGTAAATGTTTGTTCACACAACCATATTTTTATTGCAGTGGTCTGCTACATTTTTGCTAACATTCAGTGGCACTGTTCAATATGATTATTTTTTTCAAACTGTCATTCAACCTTGCATACGATGTCAGTCGTGTATGAAATATTGGCACAGAATTTGGAAAGGCAGAAGTACTGAAACATGCCAAGTTAATAGTATAAGGCATTCTATTGTACCTTACAAGATCTTAGAGTTAACATTAACATCATGAACGAAGCCACAATCGCTTTCCAGCGGTTTTAGACAAACTCAGCCAATTCTAAAGTGTACACCTGGGAACTGAGAAGATGCTTCAATAAGTGCAAAAACTTTATCTTTCCGCAAATATGAATGGCACTCTTAACAGAAGTGCATAATCGTCCATTTTTATAGGAAATTTTGCTTCAGGTGGGAAGTGATCAGTTTCGAAATGACACTGAGGTTAGAGATTGTGGAATACGATCATCAAGACATCGCAAGAAATGCCATCGAAATTTTGTCCTAACTTATTACAGACGTCATAAATCATATTTTGAACGTACCTCCATCCGTCCATCCATCCATCCATCCATCCATCCATCCATCCATCCATCCATCCATCCATCCATCCATCCATCCATCCATCATTTTCGCCCACTATTCCTGGGTGGGTTGTGGGGGTAGAGTCCTCAGAGAAGGAGAGTAAGAGAGAGAGAATGAGCGAGAGAAGAGAGAGAGAGAGAACTTTCACACTTCCACACACTTCAAATTGTAAATTTATGAATCGACACGCTGTATATTTTATATATATACGTACACACACACACACACACACACACACACGCCCCCCCCCCATATATATATATATATATATATATATATATATATATATATATATAAGAGACCGATAGAATAAGTACTAGGCTTTAAAAAGTTCTGGGGTCAAATTGTACGACTAAAACAATTCAAGGCGGTGCTCCAGCATGACTGCAGTCAAATGACTGAAACAACTAAGAAAAGAAAAGAATATGTATATGTATATATAAGTATATATCTATGTGTGTGTGTATGTATGTATGTATGTATGTATGTATGTGTGTACGTATGCATGTATGTATATATGTACGTACATTACGCGTGTGTGTGTGTATGCGCGTGTGTGTATGTGTGTGTATGCGCGCGTGTGTATGTGTGTGTGTGCGTGTGTTACCTCCGAGGAGCTTGTTTCGTCAATAAAAACACACACACTGTTTGGGTTTCACTTCGTTGCAACCAATTAACGCATGAGTTTGTTGATTAATCATTCGATGGTTCAGTGTGATATTCGTGACCTTAACAATGACGTGTCCTCGTTACTCTAAGTTTGTCTTGTTCTAGTTAACTAGTTGACAGATAATAATGATAATAATAATAATAATAATAATAATAATAATAATAATAATAATAATAATAATAACAATAATAATAATGATAATAAGTGAAACAGAACCGTTGTGTGTGTTTTTTATTCGCTAGAATGACCCTCCCAAGATGTAAGAACATCTGTTTCAACAGACGATTTCACATCAAGAATCCCAGAAAACAAACACAAGACGACGTAAATATGTGCATATTTATGTATGAGTGCGTATATACATATGAGTGTGTGTGTGTGTATGTGTGTGTGTATGTGTGTATGTGTGTGTGCGCGCGCTCACTTCTACATACACACACAAGAATGTATCCTGTGCGTAAATGAAAAAGTTTTCCAAACTTCTTATAACTAAGCAATAAACACACATACACAGAGGAACGCTTGCATCGTACATCAACAAGCAACTGAATAAACAGATATACACATAATCCACATTACATATGTGTTTGTGAGTGTATGAGCATATGTGTGTGTGTGTGTGTGTGTGTGTGTGTGTGTGTGTGTGCGCGTGTGTATTTATATCGGAATGTCTGCATTTCTGTGTACGTGTCTCTGCATGTATGTGCGTCTGTGCATGCGTGACTGTCCCACGACCTAAAGACATCTTACTAAGTAAGATATGATAAGTAATGAAAATACACAGAGCGGAGACATCTTGACATCCCCTGATTATCTATGCATGCCTGTATGTGTGTATGCATGCGTGTATGCGTGTATGTATACATTCTGTATGTATGTATGTACACACACGTTTAGAGATACATACATCCAGTCATAGACGCACGCGCGAGCACACACACACACACACACACACACGCACGCACGCACGCACACACACACACACACACACACACACACACACACACACACACACACACACACACACAGGCTTACACAATATATGTCCAATACTCTAGGGCTATGTATATATATATTTGCTAAGAGATGTGCTCAGAGCAAGATTGCAGTCCGCCAAAAAACAGCGTATTAAAAATTCCGCCGGATTAAGGGATTAGTTAGATTATAGATTATCCACGGTAGCACGCTAACAGTATCTTGTTTACTGTTCCTTCTATCTATTTGATTTGTGTTTGTATCTTGTGTACGTACATATACAATACAATACATACATACATACATACATACATACGTACATACATACTTACATACATACATGTACATGCATACACGGTTACACAATCATATATGTCTACCTATAAATACATGTATGATTGTGAGTGTATATGTATATGCATTTATATATATATATATATTTATACATGTGTATATATATGTGTATGTATGTATATATATATACATACAAATACATACATACACACACACACACACACACACACACACACGCACACACACACACACATATATATATATATATTCGTTTATATAATATAATATAATAAATATATATATATATATATATATATAAATGTTTGTATACATACACGCATATACACATAGGCGCACATACGTCTATTATCCAACGTATGTCTGACTGATTGACCAGCTTGAATGCCAAACCAATCTCAGTCAGAATGGATTATATGCAACAAGCACGATTGTAAGTTCAATCATTGTAATATCCCGCGCTGTCTGGATGTGCATTCCTGACCTTATACTTTGTCATCTTTAGGATTGATGGTGTAGAATGCATCTCCTCCTCCTCCTTCCTTCTTCACGTCGTGATTGTTGTAGTCGTCGCATTCCTACTCTATCTCCTCCTCCTCGCCGTCGTCCTTCGTCTCTAGCTGGGCTGGCTGCTGCTGCTGTCGTCATCTTTGTCTTTCTTTTTCCGATCTGAAACTTCACGAATGCATACTTACAAGAAAATGGTGTCTTCGTTAGTTTTAGATTATTCTATACTTGATGTATATTGTGCATGTCATACATACATACAAACATGTGTACATACGTACGTACGTACATACATACAAACATGTGTACATATATATATATATATATATCATATGTTGTTGGGCAATATAATGTAATATAAATTAAATAAGCCAAAGAAATATGTATATATATTGCCCAATAAATTGAGTGAAAGTGTTACAATTCAGGTTCACATTTTAAGTTTTTCTTTTTCTTTCTAAGGAATGTGTAGGGAGCAGGTAGTCAAGTTTGTATATTGAAATGTGGTCTGTACTTGTGTATAAACAGATTTTACTTGTTTAGGCTTTCTTGTAAGGAGATTGAATCTTTGCATTGGTGTAATAGAAAAATATAGAAATTCGGTGTTTTATTTCTTGCGCATCTGTCAATATTTTCGCTCAGAGCTATCTGCCTGTATTGAGGAAAAATCTGTTCTTTATGTAGCGTAACTCTGCGTCTCAAAGTAAGACTCGGTTGGCCCACATAATTGTGGCCACATCATGAGCAGGTTAGGACGTAAATCAGGTTCTGAGAGGTACATATGAAGTTGGTTTTAATTAAAAAGATTTCTCCTTGCTGGAATGTGAATTCTGAGCCTTCAGTTAGGTTTGGACATGTACAACAATTAGGCCGTCCGCATTTTTGAACTGTTGGTGTCGTATGCGTTGAGTACAGGTTTGCAATTGTTAGGAGTCTTCTAAGTGATTTGTGTTGTCTTTTGCATTTGAGGAGTTTATGTGTTCAGAATGTTGTTCATTTTCGGGTCTTGAGTGAGCAGAGGGAGATTTTGTACAATTGTTTTGTGTTTCATTGTTTCTGGGGTTGTGGGTTGATATGTATGGGAGTGATTTAAAGTGAGGTGTGGTGTTGTGTTTTGTTGACCCTAGTGTGTTTTTGTCCAATTTTTTTGGCACGTTTAATTCCATAGTCTATAATTGCGGGTTGGTATTGACGTTCAATGAGTGTTATTTTGAGTTCTTGTAGGTGAAGTTCCCGAGTGGTTGCATCAGATACAATTGTACAGATCCTTTTTACTAGATTGAATAGGATATTTATTTTGGTGTGTTTAGGATGGCATGAGCTGAAAAGGAGATACAGTTTTGAGTCTGTTGGCTTGTGATAGATGTCGGTTGCAATTTGGTTGTTGGAATTTTTATAATAAAAATGTTTAGAAATGGAAGCTGTTCACTGCTATATTCCATTGTAAATTGAATAATGGAGTTTATATTGTTTAGTGTAGATTTGAAGTCCAGAAGTTTATCATAGGTGTCCTTCCAGATGATAAAACAATCGTCTAGGTACCTTTTCCAGTTTTCTCTTATATACCGCTGGAATGGGGGTCCAAATCTTTGGAGCAAAAGTTCATATAGTGTAGATTCAAAGAAACCCATTACTAGGTTCGTAAGGACAGGCGCAGCTTTTGTACCCATCACAGTATTGCATTTTTGGCAGTAGTATGTTTCATCGAATAGGAAGTAATTGTTTTGTAGGATGAACTTCAGAGATTCAGTGACAAAAGTCTGGTTTATGCGGTCCGGGAGAACTCCGGGGTATTTTTTTCTAACCAGAATTTTATTGCCTCTATTCCGTAATCGTGTGGAATGTTAGTGTAGAGGTTGATGACATCGAAGGAGACTAATAGAGCTTCTTCGTTGGTGGTTTTTGGTTGATGCTCTAGCATGTCCAGATCGTCTCTAATGAAACTTTTAATGTATCTGAGGAAAGGTTTCAATAGTATGTCAAGAAAATTGCTTATAATATGTAGTGATATAAAAAAATAATAATAAGGCACAAATTTATGAAAAATGGACCAACTCAACTCCATTAATCTTGTCACGCAAACCCCAAATCAAACCCACCCCAGATGAACCAGAAAACAACGAACCCTCAGAGAGAAATTAGCACTGGAAAAAATGAGAACAGAAATTGAGTTACTTAAACTCAGAGATAAGAATCATGGACAAAAATATAAAACGATCGATGACGAGATGATCATAGAACTCACGATACATGCCAATGAACAACTTCTACAAAATGTTATTAAACTATGGAAAAAGACGACTGTGAATCGGAAGAAATTAATTCCCTACTACGATGGGAAAACAATAGCAACTTTTTCCTCAACTACGAATCTCAATTCAAGAGAGACAACCCTTTAAAAAAAAATCCAAAACAAATACTTCCACAGAAACCAATAAACGTACATCCAGATCAAACTTTCAACACGGACACACTGGGAAATCAACCACCACTGGGAAATCAACCACCCCTAGCCCACAATAGGAACCACCTATTAATAGGAAAAACCAGTAAGAACCACCCCAGGACTAGGAATAATAATAATAAAAATAATAATAATAATAGTAATAATAATAATAATAATAATAATAATAATAATAATAATAATAATAATAATAAAAATAATGATTATTGTTATTTCAATTCTTTCCCTCCATCAAACAGAAACAGACAGGGTATCCTACCTACTCCTCAACATAGGTATTCAACCTTCGGAACTTCAACACTCTCACCCAGACAAAAAGAACAACTTCACAGTGCTCCATACAGGGCTAAACCCCCCTAACACTCATTCCAACAAAAATACCCATACCACATAATCCCAACCAATTCACCTACACAACAAAAATACCCATACCACATAATCCCAACCAATTCACCTACACATAATTACTACAAGCATTTTTTAGACAGAGTAGAGAGACACGCGGACACACGTTGGAACAGAACATATGGGAGAAACCCAAAATAATCAATTTATCTCTCTCCACAACAAAAATCCATATTTTAGCTAAAGGTTTGAAATTTACACCCACCCCACGTAGACATAACCCCAATGAAATTAAAGATAATATTGCAGAATTCTGTAGAAAACGTCGATTGACAGAAGCACTAACCAACTACAACAAAGATGACGAATCACTAGTGAAAAACAAAAGTAGTTATCCACCACCCAAAGGGAGGAATAAAACACTAGACGACTTCTGCAACCGTATCCAGAATATCCCTCATACTCTCTTCAACAACCGACAATGAAAGCACCTACTACAACTAAAAAACCACAAAGACCTGACAATCAAAGAAGCAGACAAACGACACAGAATACTGTAAAAACCTAGCATTATCCATACTAGAAAATGACTCCTTTTATGAAAAAGTTGCAAATTATAAGCAACAAAAAACATTAAAAGATCTTGCATCTTTCATACTGAAACATGGAAAAAGCCTCACAGAAAAAGAAAAAGATTATATCACAAACTTTAAATGCAAACCAAGCCTTTTCTATGGTCTCCCCAAAATACACAAGAGTCAAATAATTACCAATGTCTGTCAATCAAATCCAGGTCTATACATAAATGTCCCAACACCAGAAGACTTAATTAAGGCCTATTATAGCGGGCCCGGCCTGTGAAACACACCGCCTAAACAACTTTCTGGACATACTATTGAAACCTTTCCTCAGATACATCAAAAGTTTCATTAGAGACAATTTGGACATGCTGGAGCATCTACCAAAAACCACCAACGAAGAAGCACTATTAGTCTCCTTCGATTTCATCAACGTCTACACTAACATTCCACACGACTACGGAATAGAGGCAATAAAATTCTGGTTGGAAAAACACCCCGAAGTTCTCCCAGACCGCATAAACCAGACATTTATCATTGAATCCCTGAAGTTCATCCTTCAAAACAATTACTTCCTATTCGATGAAACATACTATCGCCAAAAACACGGAGTGTGTGTCAGTGTGTATATTTGTGCGCGTGTATGCTCGTCTGTGCGCGTGTATGCACGTCTGTGCGCGCACAGGCAAATAAGTTTTTACGAATGTATTCTATGTATGTATGTATGCATGTATATATGTATGTGTGTGTATGTGCGTGGGTGCGTATGTGTGTGCATTAACAGACAGACAGATAGATAGGCAGTGAGACACAAACACATATGCAAATCGAGTCAAATATTTTAATTTCATTTTGTGATTGATGCTGAAGAGGAAAGGTAAGGAATGCATACAGAAATGTGAGTGTCTCACCACTCAATACTTGATATGAAACTTCTTTGTTTCTATCTGTCATCAATATATTCAAGAGCTAGCTTCGCTACAAATATTTGTAATGCGAGGTCTGATCAATAAGTATCCGCACTACTGCCATAGTAACGAAGCTAAAGTACGCAGATTAGAGCTCCTTGGTATAGATTGACCCTGAACTTTGCTGTGCATGCACAATAAGTTTTAACGTTCTAGCCCACTTCCGCTGTTTACAGCAGTGCTTAGAAGGAAGGTGCGTAGCGTGGGAAGGTCGCATTGACTATAACAGAGGAATTTGTCATGACGATACCTGCTCAAAGGCCTACATAAAGTTACAGAAAGTGCATGGAGAGGAGTGTATGAGACGCACACAAGTGTACGAGTGGTTCAGACGTTACCAAGAGGGCCGAAAAAATGTCGATATTGACGAACGCCCTGAGAGACCAGCAACCAGCAGAACTGAAAAAAAAACATCGCAGTTGTGTGTGTAGCTGTGAGGGGAAGTCTAATCACCATCTGTGAGTTATCAGAGGATGTGTAGATTAGTTACGGTTCAGTTCAATCCATTATCACTGAAGATTTGGGTATGAGACACGTCTTTGCCAAGTTTGTACCAAAACTGCTTTCGGGTGGCCAAAAGGACACTTGGGTTTCAGTTGTACAAGAACTCCTTGATTATGTTGATAACGATGAAAACATTTTGAAAACTTTCCGTAGACAGCGGAAGTGAGCTAGAACGTTAAAACTTAGTGCGCACGCACAACAGAATTTAAGGTCAATCTGCGCCAAATGGCTTCAATTTGCATGCTTTAGCCTCGTTACTATGGCAACAGTTCTGATACTTATTAATCAGACCACGTATCTTAGTCTGTCTCTTTATATACAAGCTGCAATAACCGCTGTTTTAAATAGGTAATTATTGAATCATCACAGGCTGCGATTTCCTCTTTTATATGATACCATGGCTTTCTATGGTGTTTAGATAACAGGATGATCGTGGCGAATTTATCCCGTAAAATGACATCCTTTCTACAATAGGTACAAAGCCTGACATTTTGCGGGAGGTATTCAGTCATTTACATAGACCCCAGGGCTCAGCTGGTACGTACTTTATCGACCACGAAACAATGAAAAGCAAAGTCAACTTCGGCGGGAGTTGAACTCAAAACGTAAAGAGCCAGAAGAAACAATCACTAAGAATTTTGTTCGGTGTGCTAACAATTGTGCTAGCTTGTTACCTTAATTATGTAGAATAATATTAGTAGTTCTTAACCACACATTTTGCAGTATAATAGGTAAGGTGCAGCAGTCTCTAAGAATACAGTGAAAAAATGGATGGTAAGGTTTTGGAGTATATTAATGTACTTGGGGACATTATCTAAATATCTGCTCTTCTCTCTACAGAAACTCCACCACCATATATGATGGACAGACATTAAAAGTGCATACTTAGGATTGCATTTTGAGGTTGATGAACAATGAGCAAAAGGAGAATAAAATGAAAGTTGATAATATGGATGTTCCACCATTGAACATGGTTTAAATCAGTTCCCAGTTTCTATAAGAGAAAATTGCATACGATTTCAAAGTTGCTGACGATCATAGAACTGTAAGCGATTCCAAATATTTTTTCTTGATGGTGTTGGGTTCTTCTTTTACATTAGCTGTTCGGTAAAAGAAACCGATAGAAAGAGTATTAAACAAGGTTGTTCCCCGGCATGCCAACAGTCCACCGACTAAAACAAGTAGAAGGTAAGACATAAACGTGACAAAGCCTCCAGGACAGGGCCAACCAATTACATTTAAATACGGGATATCTTTCTGAGCGTGAGCCTAATACCAGGTAGAGCAACAACGTGACTTATCTCATTCAGAAAAAAATCCCATAAATTTATATCATATTAATGTAGCGTGTAGTATCAGAAATGTCAAATAAAAAAAAGTAATGAATAGCTATTTAACCATTCACATATGATATATAAACGTTTTACTTGCATAGAAGAAAACAGTCTAATCCCTACTTTCTTAGCTATTTTGAAAACTTATTGTCGATAGTCACATGAGACATTCACTAAATTAACACAACCTTGACTTTTGGTGAAATTATCGGCCATACTATCACTAGATCTTATACGCAACATAACGCACAATTGTTATTCATACTGTCACGCAGCTTATTCACAACCTTATCTTTTGACGCTGTTATCGTTAATATAGTCTGCGGAGCCCAATATGCAGGAGTCAAGAAGCCGAGCGAAATTCTATGCCTGACCTGGTAACTATCTTCAACCAATCAAATTGTGCCTTAACTGATTGCAAGCTGAGCTCTAATCTGTCTGTAAAAAGGAGACACATTCGGTTTGAGACACATACTCTATAGTTTCAGAGAGTTCCAGGTTATAAAATTTCTGAAAAACCTGAAATTATGAAAGTAGTTAAGCAAATGTAAATAAATTCTCTTACAGACTCCAAGTGTATCTTCAACTTCTTTGCACACACACACACACACACACACACACACACACACACACGTAACAGCTGAGAGAAGAAGGGAAGGAGAGACAGAGGGAGAGAAAAAGAGAAAGCGAGAGAGAGAGAGAGAGAGAGAGAGAGAGAGAGAGAGAGAGAGAGAGAGAGAGAGAGAAACAGATACACACACGCATATCACGCACATATATGCGTATAAATATATATGTATGTACTTAAAAGAGAAAGTGAGAGACTTTACAAATGAAAATGGGATACTCCGCAGTGAATGCAATGTATATTTAAATTTAAGTATATTTTAATTTAAGTATAAATATGTATGTGTGTGTATGTAAGAATGTAAGTATCTATGCATAAATGTGTGTATAATATACGTACACACATGTACATATATAGGTAAAGTGTCAATTTCTTGTTATACCTGTTAACGAAGAATGTATACTATAATGGAGAAAGCTGTTTATTAATTAGGTATGTAACAATTACCAAAAGTACTAAAAGAAAGCAATTTTTAAAGGGTTGGCTGTCTGGAAATATTTTTATAAATTCATGTTCTAAGAAATTTCCTATAATTTCAATTTCTCAAATTTATTGAATTTTTTAAAACTCCAATTTCTCGCAAATTTAAATATTCATTGCTTTCACTGCGTCCAATTCTTCACAAATTTAAATATTCCTTGCATTCACTGTGGAGTATCCCATTTTCATTTGTAAAGTCTCTCACTTTCTCTTTTAAGTTCTCATTCGCTATTTGGAAAACCGACAGTATATTCTATTAATGTATACGTAATGTAAAAACATTATTTATTGAATGAAAATTTTTTTAAATACACGTATAATTTTTGAACGCGGGATAGATGTGAGAAGAGCCTAGAAAGTTGGGTAATTACAATTAGAAGACGAGGAGAAAAAAGTCATCGACAAGTACTCGAAACTTGCATCTTCTTCAGTTTCCAAACATTCTGTACCACTAAGCCAATATATACACAAACAAGTTGCACGAGCGACTTCAATAGTCACGCGCGCGCGCACACATAGATGGACATACACACAAATGAAAGGCAATGAATGTGTGTGTGTATGTGTGTGTGTGTGTATATGTGTGTGCGTGTGTGTGTGTGTGTGTGTGTGTGTGTGTGTGTGTGTGTGAGATGTTCAGTGACAAAACTTCGTGCTGCATTACTTTTGTGAAGTTTTGTCAGTGAACAGGTTGCGGTTTCAAAGCGACAAAAATATTTTAACACAAATGAAATTTTAATGTTGAAGTGAAACTGGTAATGCTTAAATACAGAGGTCCCTTAACGGTACTACTTAAATACAGACGTACTACTTAAGTACAGTTTCTTCTCACCCCGAACGGATAAATATTTCGCCTTTTATTTAAGTACAGTTGTTACATACAAAACATTTTAAATATACGCTGTGTGGATGTGTAACGACACCCTAACCCTAACTAACTTTAAAACTAACCCTAACCTTAACCATGAAACTAACCCACTTCTTCATGTCGTTACGTAGATACATCGGGACCTCTGTATTTAAGTAGTGACGTGAAACTAACGGCTTTTGTGTGTTCTTGAATGACTTACAAACATCTACGCTGTTTTTGTTTCAACACACACTCTCAGATCAAGTCACATGCTATGCAAGTACATATCCGTAATTTTTTAAAATCACTGTGGATAAATGCCAGCAATGACCTTCTCCAGCTCTCTAATATTTTAATTTCTAAACTAAAACAATTTCAGGCAGGGAGTGGGGTTGCAAAAAATTTATAATTTCCCAAATTTTTGTTTTATAGCATATAAATGTATTTATGAAGAAATATTGAAAAGCATCAATACATGCGAGAGTGATAAAGAAACAAGGTGGGTTGTCTTTGGATGTGCTAGAAACAACAACCGAATCGCCCTTAAATCACCCAATTTTCCCTCTGAAAAATATTAATAATTAAAAAAAAAAAAATTTTTACCGAAAATACTTGGCCAAAATAGTCCGGTGTGGTATGATGAGGGAGAGGTTGTAAAAAAAGAGTTTTCAAAAATGTTTTTCATACAAAGATACCCTCCACCTAACTTCATCATTTTGAAGGCTGTGGTTTAAAAATTGAGGAAAATCCCTGAAAAAATTTCCCCCACGAATTTCTTTATAATCATAATCTGAGCCGTTTGAAAGGGATTTGAATAAATTTTCGTTAAAAGATACACATCTTCCTGAAAGTTATGAGGGGAAAAAAGTCAGATTGTGTGAATTTTCGGAAACTCCTCTCTCCACCCTCTCAGAAAAATTCTTTCCTATAAATCCCTGTATACTCTGAAACCACAACATCTAAGCGGTATTTGTAGAAAATTTTGTTAAAAAGTATCTATTTTTCTGGATATTATGAGGCAACAAAGTCGGGGGCATTGCAATGTTCTCTCTCCCCCCCTCTCTCTCTCAAATACTGCAAAGCTTACAGAAGGGCTGCTGAATTGAAACCTCTCTTTTGCTTTGAGGGGAAGGTAAAACTTGACAAATTGCTTCTCCTTCTGTAATTGGACTACCATGATGTTTGTTTAAAAATGAGAGATTATGACTGTGATGAAATAATGGAAGCAATATTTACTAAGCAAGTAAGCACCATTATACAACGAAATAATTAAACGTAAAATATAAAAATTATTAGAATTGAGAATCAAATGTGAAAATTTGATCAAGGGGCTAGCGGAAAACCATCTGGAGGGTGATCTTTCTGCTAGTATAATGCAATAGTCTTTATTGCAGTTATATTAATTTTTTATACATAGCTTTTCTAATTTAATTCCAATTCTCTTCTAATTTATTTTATTTCATTTTTAATATTATCTTTTCTGTTTTCACTTTTATTTTACTTTTAACTAGCAATTTATTGGTTATTTTACTTTATAATATTGAACGTTTAGAGATATTGATCTATGCTTGCCTATTTCCTTATACATTGTTCGAGGACGTTGGTTCTAAGATATTGTGTTCCACTAATTTTCATTAGGCTTGTTTTGGGCGTGGTATCATGTTTGTGATGTGACATAGATTGATAAATAACTTATTTAATAGTCTATATTCGTTGTAAGGTCTATATGTTTTAAGTTTTTGGTTTGCTGTTCCTTGGGTTGGTGTTGTCATGTAAAGTATAGGAGTTTGAGTAGTATTTTGTTCCTTTAGATGTTTAGTTCGCTTTTTCCTTTGTATTATAATTTTTAGGATCACGATGTCCTTTTTCCGAGTAAATTCCTTGTTGTATATGTACACTTTTGTAACTATGAGTTAATACTGATTCTTTACTCTGATGCTGTTATTTCTAGTATTGGCGTAATGGACGGACTATGCTAACGTTTTGCTCCTGTGTGACTATATTGGCTCTTAGACAGCATTTATATATTTAATACTTTTGACACTATTGGATTGAGTGGCACTGCCCAGGTGTCGAAACCATAATGATATCTGTTTGATAGCTGATGATGGGGATACATATTTGGTAGTGGATTTTTTATATCTTAGTCTCGTTATTCTGAGTTGTCCTTGTAGAGTGGAAAATGTTTATGGATTCACAGTCTGTGTTGATTATATACATTAATATTGGTTATTCTCATAAATGATCTTATAAAGCTTAGATAAAGCCTAGATACTGGTGTCTAGGATTGGGGAGGTTCTTTAACACAATACAAAACTAACATGAGAGCACACACACACGCGCGCGGGCGCACACACATATAAATATACATACATACGTATTCTACACCCATTCTTACTTTTCAGGCATCCAAGATGGTAAGACACATTTGTCACAACAATTGATTACTTCACAATGTCCCTTGAAAAGCTAATTTAAATAGCGAAAACCGGTTGGATATCACGACATCCATAAAATATGTATATATATATTAAAAGAATTTCTTTATAAAAAGATATTAAACTATGTGAAACAAAGGCATTTCTCTTTCAGTTTTTATATGTTTTCCACATATTTTCAACTATATATATATATATATATATATATATATACACACACAAGCATCCGAGCGTCAAACTAAAACACCTGCTTGTTGTTCTCTCATCTGTTTTCGTATTTTGTTTTCTGTAAATTTGAACTATGTATATATATGGCGGCACGCATATATATGTATATATATATATACGAAGTTGGCTCATTACTCGACAGTAATCAATGCATATTGCATAACACAAGTATATAGAGAGTTAATATACATTTACTTTTGCATATACTCTATCACATTATTACAGCCCTATCTATCTATCTATCTATCTATCTATCTATCTATCTATCTATCTATCTATCTGTCCGTCACTCTGTCTACGTACAGGTACCGATATAAAAATATATGTTTGCACACACATATTCTCATATAATTTTATACACAACCACGTGTGTACACCTATTGACACACACATATGGTCACATAAACGCAGACACACACTCACCCTTTCCCTTTATCTCCCTCCCCACTTTCTCTCTCTCTCCCTCTCTCTCCCTCTCTCTCTCTTTCGCTCATACATATCACACACACATACACCTGCATATGTATGTGTCCGTAAAGGCCCACAGAGATAATATCACACTTGCAATACATAGATGCTTGCAGGTTGGGTTGCAGTTTTACTTTCACTTTTGCATTCTTACACACCCACTCCATACCCCCTACGCCTACACCCCTTACATTTCATCTTCACCGCGTTCAATGTCACTGTTTCTCCGTCATCCTTGTCTGCTGATGTTATTATGTCAGTTCGAAAAAACATCACAATCCAAGTGAAAGGAGTGAATGATGCCCTTAAGGCTCCTGTTGTCATTACACGACCAATCAACACGAATTTTTCTCTTCCCTCAATGATTATACGCATATACATACACGCATACATACATACATACATACACACATATATACATACTTAAATACTTACAACATATATATATATATATATACACATACATACATACGTATATATTTCTGTATGCATATTCATTTATATATATATACATATACATACATATATATATATATATATATATATATATATATATATATACATACAAATATTCATACATATATACGTATATATAAGTTTATATATGTGTGTATATATATGTATATACACATAAATATATGCATATATAAGTATATATATATATATATATATATATATATATATATATATATATATATATATATATATATGTATATATATATATATATGTATACATCATATACATATACATACATATATATCATATACGTATACATACATATATATATATATATATACATATATATATATGTAT
>NC_142936.1:56248964-56261464 GCF_046866305.1 Octopus bimaculoides | reverse complement strand
GTATGTGCTGTGGTTTGCTGTGGTGCTCTTATGTTTACTGTATTGAAAGTGTTTTGCGTAGAATGTGTGCAGTACCCAGTAGTGCAATTTTCTGTATGTTATATATATTTGTAAGTCCTGGTGTTTTTGTTATGTATTTGTCTGAATATTTTTTTATTATACCTAAGGCACCTACTATGATAGGAATTGTTTCTGTTTTTAGATTCCACATTCGAGTTATCTCTATTTCCAGGTCTTTGTATTTTGAAAGTTTTTCCATTTCTTTTAGAGAAACGTTGTCATCTGCTGGTATTGAAACATCAATTAGAAGGCATTTTTTTCCTTCATGATCTTTGACAACTATATCTGGTCTATTTGCCTTAATTTCTCTATCTGTGTGTATTGGCATATCCCAGAGTATGGTTGCTTTCTCGTTTTCTGTGACCTTTTCTGGCGTGTGTTTATACCATCTTTTTTCTGTTGCTATTCCATAATGTTGGCATAGCTTCCAGTGTATATAGGTCCCAGCTCTGTCGTATCTGTGAATATATTCCTTCTTAGCCAGGACTGGGCAGCCAGAGATAATATGATTTATTGTTTCTTGTCGATCTCCACATATTCTACAGTTACTTGTTATATTTCTTTTCATTATGTGTTTTTGGTAATTTCTGGTGGGGAGGCTTTGGTCTTGTGCAGCAATTAAAAATCCTTCAGTCTCTGCTTTGAGTCCTGAGCTTCTCAGCCATTGCTGGGATTTTTCTCTGTCTATTTCTTTCGCATTTAGTTTAGCCCAGTATTTACCATGTAGGGGCTTTTCTTGCCATCGTTTTATCATGGTCCGTTGCTGTTCTAGTTTTAGTTTGGATTTCATTTGTTTTATAGCTTTTGTTGTTTCTTCTTCTTCTTCTTCGTATTTGTTAGGTAGATTGATTTCTTGTTTGTATTTGTCAGCTTCCTTAAATACTGAAAACAGTTTTTTGTTTTGCTCGTGTTTTGTGGCTATTTGTATTAGTTTCCCTTGCTTCTGGAGTAGGTATTTTTGCAGTCCTATGGTGGTTATTTTATAATAGTTTTCTAGCTGTATAAGACCCCTGCCACCTTCTGTGCGTTGTATATATAGCCTTTCTATGTCAGATTTTGGGTGGTGCATCCTATATCCTGTCATTATTTTTCTTGTTTTCCTGTCTATTTTACATAGTTCGTTTAGTGTCCAGTTAAGGATGTTGTAGCTGTAGCTTATAACTGGGACAGCTAAAGTGTTGATACCCATTATCTTGTTTTTAGCATTGAGCTCTGTTTTTAGTATTGATCTAACTCGTCTGTAGTACTCTTTCTTTATTTTTTCTTTCATTTGTGTATGTTGTATCCTATCTAGTTCATTGACTCCTAAATACTTATATGGTTGGCTTTCGTCTAGTTCTCTTATTTCATTGGCTTTATCTAGTGTTATATTGCTACTTTTAACTAATTTTCCTCTTTTCAGGGTTGCTTTGGCACATTTTTCTAATCCGAATTTCATTTCTATTTCCTTGGTAAAGCCGTGTACTGTCTGTAGTAGTGTTTCTAGCTCTTTGTCGTTTTTTGCATATAATTTTAGGTCATCCATATATAGAAGGTGGCTGACTGTTTTTCCATAGCATTTGTAACCGCATCCAGTTCTATTTAGCAATTCTGTTAAAGGTGTGAGTGCCAGGCAGAACAGGAGTGGAGAGAGCGTGTCTCCCTGGAATATTCCTCTTCTAATGGGGATGGCTTTCGTTTTCACAAGTCCCTCTTTTGTTTGGCGCTGTAGCACTGTCTGCCATTTGTTCATTGAGTGCTCTATGTATTTTATGATAATTGGTGCCACCTTGTTTATGGCTAGTGTTTCCAGAATCCACGTGTGGGGAACACTGTCGAAAGCCTTTTGGTAGTCCACCCAGGCCATACTGAGGCCTTTCTTCTTTCTGCGGCTGTCTTCAGTTATGGCTTTATTGATCAATAATTGATCTTTACAGCCGTATGAGCCCTTGCAGCATCCCTTCTGCTCTTCTGGAAACAGGTTGTTATTATTATTATTATTATTATTACTATTATTATTATTATTATTATTATTATTATTATTATTATTATTATTATTATTATTATTATTATTATTATTACTATTGTTGTTGTTGCTGTTGTCGTTATTATTGTTATTTACTATTACTTACATATGTAACTATGTATAACGGTGGTTTCATCCATAATTCAACTATATAAGTACATAATTAGAGTACTTTAGTTATATGTGTGTGTGTGTGTGTGTGTATGTGTGTGTGTATCTGTCAGTCAGTCTGTCTGTCTGCGTGTCTGTGTGTATCAATAATAGTGTATAACGTGCACAGCCATTTACAGAAATGATGAAAAACAAAACTGGATAAGCCCATTTCATCAGCCAACAATATCCAGGATCATTAAGATTTCGATGCTTAGAAAAAGTTGGTATCATTCGTTTGGAATGCGAGATCAAGTCATGCGAGTGACAACACGCGCGACACTAAAAAATATTTACGACTGAAAAGTAACAGTAGAGGCGCGAATGACTGGTATGACTAACTAGAACAAACAGATACAGAGAATAAACGAAGAGGTTATCTTTCGATTTAAAGGTAAATACAAATAAGGAAAATACCAGCGTAGACAGAAAATATAGAAAGACTTTTGTCTGGATACAGCCTAGTCAGAGAGAAATATCGGACGCGTTTGATCAGTGTAACATTCGAGAGAGAATCCAACAGAAAGGCGTGGTAGATATCGGCTGAGCGTGCGTTATGAATGGTAGAGAGAGAAACTAGAAGAGAGAGAGAGAGAGAGAGAGAGAGAGAGAGAGAGAGAGAGAGAGAGAAAGAAAGAGATGGAGGAAAATAGAGCTACAGAAAGATAATAAAAGCGAGTGGGAGGCAAAAATAGAACGAGAAAATGATGGTGTAAGTTTACATCCATTCGGGGTTGATAAAAGTGCCAGGGGAACACGGGAGACGATGTAATAGACATACCCGCTATCCGAAATTGCTGGCCTCGTGCCAAAATATTTGATATCAATGGTATGACTGTATAAAATCAAAATAATGATGAAGGCAGGGGTGGCTGTGTGGTAAGAAGCTTGTTTGCCAACCACATGGTTCCAGGTTCAGTCACACTGCGTGGCGCCTTGAGCAAGTGTCTTCTACTATAGCATCGGGCCAACCAGAGTGGATTTGGTAAACGGAAACTGAAAGAAGTCCGTCGTATATATATACATACATACATACATACATACATATATATATATATATATATATATATATATATATATATATATATATATATATATATATATATATATATATATATATATAAAGATATTAATATTTCTAAGTCTCTCTAAAGGACACAGATTCGTGTATCACAGAGCTAGCTAGAGGCGATGGCCTCTTGGAGCTAATCCACGGCAGCATTCGTCCTATATTTGAGACTGCCATGCTGGCTTGGCGATAATTATTAATATATATATATATATATATATATATATATATATATATATATATATATATATATATATACGGCAAACAGAAAATGGAGAAGATAATTAATTTACAAACATCAGCCTGCAAACATCAATTGGATCTATTTATTAATTACAATCATATGTATAAATAAATAAGAATAAATGAGTGAATAATACTATACTCTTACAGCTGTTTCTGCTTTGGGGGGTCCATCCTGCCAAAGTTGACACATCTTACGAATATTATACAGAGATTGTACACAGGTTAAACAGACCCCCAAAGTAGAAACAGCTGTAAGAGTATAGTATTATTCACTCATATTTTACATATGATTATAATTAATAAATAGATCCAATTGATGTTTGCAGGCTGATGCTTTTAAATTAATTATCTTCTCTATTTTGTTCCTTGCCTAATAAATCCTAGGTAAATTTCTGTTTACCCCCACTCGTACCTATTATTTAATTGCGCTATTGCCTTACAACAGTAAGCATTTGGATATAAATACATAGAAAGCAAATTGGTCCACATTTTTCTCAAATACCATCGATAAGTAGTACACTTCAATTTGTAATACGTTCGAGGGGATCCTCCGTTTGAAGTTCCTGGCCTGATCATATCCACTTAATCACATGCACGAACATAAACATTAATGAAACATGCACACATACACATTTGCAAAGATTTATTCACATTCACACATACATACATACATACATACATACATACATACATACATACTTGAGTGGCTGTGTGGAAAGTAGCTTGCTTACGAACCACATGGTTCTGGGTTCAGCCCACTGCGCGGCACCTTGGGCAAATATCTTTTACTATAGTCTCGGGCAGACCAAAGGCTTTTGAGTGGATTTGGTAGACGGAAACTAAAAGAAGCCCGTCGTATATATGTATGTATGTATGTATGTATATATATATATATGTGTGTGTGTGTGTGTGTGTGTGTGTGTGTGTGTGTCTGTGTATGTGTGTGTGCATGTGTTTGTGTGTCTGTGTTTGTCCTCCCCCCCCCCCCCCCCCAACATCGCTTGACAACCGATACTGGTGTATTTACGTCCACGTAACTTAGCGGTTCGGCAAAAGACACCGATAGAATAAGTACTAGGCTTGCAAAGAAAAAGTCCTGTGGTCGATTTGCTCGACTGAATGCAGTGCTCCAGCATGGCCACAGTCAAATGACCGAAACAAGTAAAAGAGAAATTAGAAAAAGATATGAACATTGTAAGACGCCCTATGATCATGAATGACTATGGAATTGTACCCGGAGAGTTTCCCTCCGAGTCGAATGTGCAGGCCAGGTTGTTTGTGGAAGACCCGCAGTCGTTCATGCATACTAGTCTCTTCTCTCCATGCCACCAATGTTATCCGAGGGAAAGGCCAAGGCCGAAACAGCTAGGCTCCGGTCACGTCACAATTCACTTACATAGCTGAGTGAACTGGAGCAACGGGAAATTAGTTCTATCAGAACTATAACTCATGTTATTAGTATCACCACATTACCATCAGTGTTCAGTATGTTGGTTCATTGTTCAGTCCCTCTTTCTCTTACATACCCACACTTTCTCTCCCTCTTATTATTACACCCATTGCCACCATCGACACTACTATTTATAATAAAACATCAACTCTCCTTACGTTTTTTTGTCTTTCTTTCTCTCCCTCACTTTTTCTTTCTCTCTTTCCCTCTGTCTGTCTTCGCCATCGCCCTCACCGTCTCTATGCCTACTATTACTCTCACACCAGCATGAGCAATAGTAGAAGTGTCACTAAATAGTGAGAGAGGGGGTCAAAGAGTGACACACTGACACAGAAATTAGTTTTCGCATTTACTATATTAGATTAATATTATATCTATGTATATTTAATATATATTTAAAATATTATAATATCCATTTTCTGGAAGATTTTCCTTTGAACGAGCAAAGATATATAATCTCATGGAATAGGCGTAACACATGAATATCTTATATCTGTCTGTATTTTAGCAGCGATTAGTTATGTACATTAAATGACAGATGTGTAATTGATATATATATTTATATATATATGTATATATATATATGTATACATATATATACATACACATATATACATTTATATATATATATATATATATATATATATATATATATATATATATGCATACATATATATGTGTGTGTATATATATATATTCACACGCACACATATATATATATGTGTATGTACATTTTTATAATGTGTGTGTATATATATATATATATATATATATATATATATATATATATATATATGTATATATATATATGCATACATATATATATATGTGTATATATATATATATATATATATATATATATATATATATATATATATATATATATATATATATATATATATATATATATATATATATCAGCACAAGAACTAAATTAAAATATTGTGAACCTGTTTTCAATTGACATACAAACGCAAGACAAATTTTCATTCGCTCACCCCCCACCCTTTTATCATTTAATACTCTCTAGGCATACCTTCAGTACACATCTTTTCCCAAAGGAATCATATTTAATAGGTAATACCAATGTGTTTCCTCACATATTTTGACATCGACCGAGAAATGTCGGCCGTTTGTAGAACAGACTGGACTTCTAGCACATCCGGCCGAGTATCGTTTACTATATAGTAAGCGGAACCGGAAATTGGAGAGGCAGTCAACGATATATCAATTTTAAGCATTTTATCCATTGCGTATCAATGTAAATACAACCATAATGATTGTTAATTAGACCGTTACATCATGCGCAGAATTGGACATGTAAATGCGTAATTGTATATTTACACATTATACATACATACATATATATATATGTGCAGGTGTGTGTGTGTGTGTGTTTATATATATGTATGTAGACACATTTATGTATAGATGTATGTATAGACACAAACAAACGCGCGCGCACACACATACACACGTACGCGCTCATATATGTATATTGTGTATTTGGGCTAAAGTTGACGGTTTGTATAAAAGGAAAAAGCATTTTTGAAAACTCAAAAACTATCCCCTAGTTTACAGCTGGAGATATCATATATATACATATATATTCATTTATTCTTTTACTTGTTTAACTCATTTCACTGCGGCCATGCTGAAGCACTGCCTTGAAGGGTTTTAGTCGAAGAAATCAACCTCAGAACTTATTCTTTGGAAGCCTATTAATTCATCGACCCTTTTGCCGAACCGCTAATATACGGGAACGTAAACATACCAACGATATGTAGTTTATATATGCAATACGCCTAGGTTATATGATTACATACATACATACATACATACATACATACAATGTATAGGTGCAGAAAAGTTGCAGCCTTTAAGGGCATCACGAAAAACCTGGCTGGAGAGGGTTAGGGTTAGGGTGTATGTGTACATATATATGTATACATATATATATATATATATATATATATATATATATATATATATATATATATATACGTCATTAAAGTGAACAAAGGCACTAACCAGCACTAGTATTACTAGAAATAGCAGTCAAACCAACTCAATAGCCAACAAAAGCACCATCTTAATTAGCTGACAAGGGAGATAAGCTCCCTATGGTCGCCGATACAGCCAGATCATAGATGATTTTGCGTTCTGATGATCAATGCATCTTAACTCTCATCAGTGGTTCTCTCTGTGCTTAGGGTTAAACCCATCTCGCTTTGTGAGCTCATAAGACTCTCCGTTGAGATCATACGATGATTTCAAAAATGGTAAAAGTGAAAATTTTAAATAATATGGGTGGGTAATTCGCAATTTTACAACCTAAATGCAAAAAGATAGTGCTTTTGTTGGCTATTGAGGTGATTTGACTCTTATTTCTAGGAATACTGGTGCTGATTAGTGGTGTTGTTCACTTTAGTAACGTATATATTTTTGCCTTTAGGTTGTAAAATTGCGAATTCCCTCCCCCCCCATATATATATATATATATATATATTCAAAATCAAAAAAGATTTTAAAAAGATATCAACTATATTATGAATGAGAGATGACAGCTTACTCAACGTAGCCACCCTCAGGTTTTACCACGGCCTCATGACACCTCCAGAACCCAGCGCATTCATCCCTCGATGTCTCCTTAGGAAGGTCTTCGAGCACCCTCTTGATCTTGGTCATCAACCCAGCTTTGGAGTAGCATGCAGAGCGGTTGGTGACTTTGTCATTTGCGACCCACACATAATAATCCACAGGTTTGAAATCGGTGGGGATTAGGCGGCCAGAAATTGAAGCTAGTGAAGACGTAGAAATTCTCCGAAAATCACCTCTGACTCTTTCTGTGGGTATGGTAAGGAACCGAATCCTGTTGTCACACATTGTGGCCTTTCGGCAGCAACACTCTTCAGTCAGGTTTTGAGTACAGACACCAGTAGCTTCACATAGCCGTCTAAACTGAGCCTGAAGCCTTGTTCATCAGTTGTCGGATGACTTGTGGTGCGTAGACACATTCAGAACACCTACTGTGTCTGCCTGTTGGTCATGGTCTCGTAGTCATTGTTTTAGCTGTTCATCTCATGTCTTATAGTTTTTACAGTGTTCACAGAGCATTGAGCAGCAGTCATGATACCAGCAATTTAGTATCTTGCGCGAATCATCATCGTACAGGTAACTCTTTTCCAATATTCAGACGGTTTCCAGCCCTCCATATCAAGTAACCATTTCCTAACTACTACTTTAATTTTGACGCTTTCCAGCGCCATTGACTGTTCACCAATACATAAAGCCGTTCCTGTAGAAATGAGGCATAAAAATCATCAAATTTAACAGGGCCCCACCATACCATACCATACACACACACATATTCCAGTAGTTACAGGTGTGACTGTGTGGGTAAGAAACTTGGTCCACAACCATGTGGTTTTGGATTCAGCCCCACTGCACAATACCTTCGGCAAGTGTCTTCTCTGTGGCATATTCGAATGAGAAAGAAAGTCATTCGCTGTATTTTGTCACGGAGAAAAATATATACAAATTTCTCGCTGTTTACAAATAGGTGTAAACACATCAAGTTAGTTCGGAGCTTCTCCTACTCAGACTGAGTGATGCGTGCATTTCGGAGTAGTGATTTCCTCTTCAGCATCAGGCACTAGAACGTATGTCCGTGTGTGTGTATAAATCTAAGTATGTATAGTTTTCTGTTTCTGTTGTGTTTGTCCTACTCTGTCACCACCGCATGACAACCACTTTTAGTTCATGGCATTAGCCCATTGCTAGGCCAGAGCATTTTTATAAACCTGTCCTAAATACCCAGGCTTGTTTACAGATATTTAGTTAGTTCTTGTTTCATAAGTTCTGAGTAATATAAAGCCTTGTTTTCATAAGCCCTAAGTTACTGCATTGGTTGGAAAAAAAACAAAACAAATAGAAATATGTATGCATACGAGGGAGTGCTGAAAAAGTGTCGCGAAAGGCCTGGTCAGAGGCCCAACCTTTTGAGTTCTTTCACAGGACTTAGAAAAACTGAAGGACCTCTGCAATAAGTATGCGAATTTGAGAGGGGGATATGTTGAATAAAATCATAATTAACTGTTCCTCTTGTATTTTCTTTTACCGAAAGCCAGGAAATTTTCAGCGCTCCTTCGTATATGATATATGGACGCCTTGGAAATATGTCCTGAATATCATGTCAAATTTATTAGCCTACAGTATTTTGCCTACGCATTGCTCAAATAGTCATTCTGTTTACAACATGGTGGTCAATTGTTTCGTTATGAGGCGGAGTAGTTCTAGGATGTCTTTTATTAGATACTAAGGGATAATTGTGTAGTGTTATAGTGTTATAAGCATAAGCTGCAAATATGGCGGTGGGCAAGTAAAATCAGGGCTGGACTCATAGATGTTATCTTTCAATTTGATTTCTGAAATGAAAGCCAGGGAGCATTCCAGGAAATATTTCTTCTTTGCTTCAAAATCTTTGCTTTCAGAAATTCGTAGAGAATGCAAAACAAAACTGTTTCGACTCAGCTTTGCCAAAAAGTTTCTGATATTTCAGTAAACAACAACAAATACTGTACACGTCTGTAAAAGAAATTTATGTACATACATACGCACACATACACACATATGTATATATACATAAACACATATACGCATAAACATACATATATACATAAGTACGTACACACATGCATACATACATACATACATACATACATATACATACATATACATACATAAATACATAACTACATATATATATACATACATACACACACATGTTTACGCGTGTGTAATATATATAATATTGTATGATACAGTGTAATATATGCGCGTATATGTACATAGATATATGTATATATATGCTTATATATGTGTGTGTGTATGTGTGTGAGTGTGCGTGTATGTGTGTATATATATATATATATATGTATATATATAAAATATGCGTATATATATATATATGTATATCTGTGTGTGTGTGCATATATATATATATATATATATATATATATATATATATATATATATATACACACACTTATATATATATATATATATACATATATACAGAGAGAGAGAGAGAGAGAGAGAGAGAGAGTGAGTGTGTGTGTGTATGCGTTTATGTGCATGTGCGTATGTGTGTGTATGTGTGTGTACGTTTAAAGGATCCTCCAATTCTCTGCTAAACTGTGACTCTCAAGCATATGTGTGAAGTAATAGTAATGAGTAGCAGCAGCAGTAGCAACAGTAGCAACAACAGCAGCAGCAGCGGCAGTAATAGGAGTAAATAGTAGTAGTAGTAGTAGTAGTAGTAGTAGTAGTAGTAGTAGTAATAGTAGTAGTAGTGGTAGTAGTAGTGGTAGTAGTAGTAGTAGCAGTAGCAGTAGTAGTAGTGGTAGTAGTAGCAGTAGTAGTAGTAGTAGTAGTAGTAGTAGTAGTAGTAGTAGTAGTTGCTACGCTTGTTGCATCAGCAGCAGTAGTAGAGTAGTGATTGTGTTTGCGATAGTGTTGATATTACGCGGCGGTGACGGTGGTGGTGTTGGTGATAGTGGTATTGGTGATAGTGGTGATGGTGTTATTCCCTGTGCTAGCGGTAGTGGTGATGGTGATGGTCGTGATGGTGGTGGTAGTGGTGGTGGTAGTGGTAATGTTAGTTCCTGTGTTGAAAGTAGCGGCATGTTCACGCATATGGTGTCACCTGATTACGTACAGGACTAACAAAACATTCATGTCGATGGTGACACTTGATCACAGTCTAACGTAACTAACACCAATCTTTGGCACAGATCCTCCACAGATATTTGTCGCGAGAGTGAGGCATGTAACGCATACAGTTTCTCTTAAGTGCGTAACATGAGCTGAGCTAATGCATCAGGTAGACAGGAGACCCACTCATCTGAGAAGCTTCTGAAGTCTGATGTATGACATATTTACACATACACCTAAGTGCATTACCATACACTCGTGTGTGCGCATATATATATATATATATATATATATATATATATATATATATACATATATATATATATATATATATATATATATATATATATATATATATATATATATATATATATATATATATATATATATATATATATATATATATATATATATATATATATATAGTCAATTTAAACAAGAACAAACCAAAAAATACACGAAAAAAACGAAAAGACAACGCGAGGACGTGGAAAAAGTACAGTGTTATTGGACGCTCAGGAAAGGAAAGAAAAGAAAGAGGATTTAACGTATATATATATATATATATATATATATATATATATATATATATATATATATATATATATATATATATATATATACAGCGTTAGTCAAAAGTCAACCGACTGTTAATCAAGATTCTATAAATACTTAATATTCAATTTTACTCATTCATTTGGAAAAATGTATCGCTCAAGAAGGTCTTCAGTTTGAGCAATTTTCATGATGTTTCATATTTAGATACTTTTATTAAATTCATTCAGTTGTTAAAAATAAAGAAATTTGGGAATTATATGGTTTTGATTTATTGTCAGGTGACTTTTGGTCAACCCTGCATATGTATGTATAAGCAGCAAAATATTCGGAAATGAATGTTTATATGATATTAATATTTCTATTATTATCGAAGACAAAATAAATAGTTGATAATAACAGAAACACCAATATAGGTGGTCGCAGGCCCAAAAGATAGTATTAAATTACTAAAGAATTAAAATTAATTTAATCGTACGGACACATTAAAATGTCTACCCGCTAGAAATAAGAGTCAAAACCCTTATTTGGACCACACAAAGAAGTTTTACACTGAAAACAACAGATTCAACGTTATACTAGCAGATCGGAAAGGTCTCTCACATACCAATTTAGCATAAAGCTATATATTTACTTGTACAGGTATATATGTGGACCGGTTTCTGGTTTGATACAAAGACCTCACCTTCTTCAGCACATCTTAACCCTTTGAAACGTTATCCTAATCTGCCACATTGGTCTCTGCTGGCGTCCTTAATTCCTTAGTACGAAAATGTGGACAGCCTCAGTGTGAAAACTACTAATCAGCAGCAAAATATTCGAAAGTGAATATTTATAAGATATTAATATTTCTATTATTGTCGAAGGCAATATAAATAGTTGATGATAGCAGAAACATTAATATAGATGGTTGCAGATCTAAAAATTGGCATTATATAGATAAAGAATTAAAATTATATTAATGTGGTAGATTAGGAAAATGTTTCAAAGGGTTAAAATGTGTTGAAGATGGTAAGATCTTTGTATCAAACCAGAACTTGGTCCACATATATATCTGTACCAGTAAATATATAGATTTATGCTATATTGGTACGTGAGAGTATTTTTCGATCTGCATATATGCAAATATATATATGTATATATGTACATATATATACACACACACAAACACAGACAAACAGACATATACATACATACACACACACACATACATATATACAAGCAGGGGGCACAAAAACACTCTCTGATTT
>NC_142936.1:56241464-56243964 GCF_046866305.1 Octopus bimaculoides | reverse complement strand
TGTGACCTTTTCTGGCGTGTGTTTATACCATCTTTTTTCTGTTGCTATTCCATAATGTTGGCATAGCTTCCAGTGTATATAGGTCCCAGCTCTGTCGTGTCTGTGAATATATTCCTTCTTAGCCAGGACTGGGCAGCCAGAGATAATATGATTTATTGTTTCTTGTCGATCTCCACATATTCTACAGTTACTTGTTATATTTCTTTTCATTATGTGTTTTTGGTAATTTCTGGTGGGGAGGCTTTGGTCTTGTGCAGCAATTAAAAATCCTTCAGTCTCTGCTTTGAGTCCTGAGCTTCTCAGCCATTGCTGGGATTTTTCTCTGTCTATTTCTTTCGCATTTAGTTTAGCCCAGTATTTACCATGTAGGGGCTTTTCTTGCCATCGTTTTATCATGGTCCGTTGCTGTTCTAGTTTTAGTTTGGATTTCATTTGTTTTATAGCTTTTGTTGTTTCTTCTTCTTCTTCTCCTTCTTCTTCTTCTTCTTCTTCTTCTTCTTCTTCTTCTTCTTCTTCTTCTTCTTCTTCTTCTTCTTCTTCTTCTTCTTCTTCTTCTTCTTCTTCTTCTTCTTCTTCTTCTTCTTCTTCTTCTTCTTCGTATTTGTTATTATTATTATTATTATTATTATTATTATTATTATTATTATTATTATTATTATTATTCCTCTTGACAGAAGAAGATCATTGTTTTGGTCTGTGACATCGAACGGGTTTGCTAGTTGTTTGTTCGTTTAGAGCTTTGTAACTATCAAATTTTGTTGTGTATTTTGCTGTTGATGTCATCCTGAACAGAGAGAAGCTGTCATTTCAATTGGTAACGCTATATGGAACAGAAATCATTTTGATATGATCTCAGCAGATATACTATAAGTAAAATATCACAAACATGCAACGCGCGACGCATGAAAATGCAGAGAAGTGGGATCGGTGAAATGGATAACTGTAGAGAGGCGGGATCGTTGAAATGGATAAGGTCCTCTCCTTTATACTTACGAGCCATAATTTTACCACCACGAATGACAGTGGTAGCAGCAGCAACAATATTAACATATACGGCAGCAGCACATACAACAACACCGCAACCACTGCTATCATCATCATCGACAACAATAATAACAGCATAACAACAACGATGTAAACATTAGCCGCAGTAGCAACAACACAGTTGTCACCGCCAGTAATAGGAACATCACATTGTAGGCAAGCTGCAACGAGCAAAGAAACTCCACTGTATATAGTACATGCTGTACCATGTTATCTCTACCACATCTAATGCAGTAACAGAGACAGCAGCAGTATGAACAAACACGTACAGTAGAAGTAATGCAAAAGCTGATACCCTTGCAAGAGCCAAAAAAAAAAAAAAAAAAGCTTGCGAGGTCCCATTAGAAGTGAAATAATCAGATGTCAATAAAAGTTGTCTGAAGAGACAACATGAGAACAGCTTTAGCAGTGAATACAGAACTCTTGGAAGAAACAGCTTGGATAACGGTGACATATCAGTGTGGCGAAGAAGAACTGAGGCGTGGAAAAGCCTAAGTATATCCATACTGTACACATCCCAATAAAATAAGCTACAGTTGTAACGACAGCAACAACAAATGATTAATTGAGGAAAGAAAATGTTTACATGGTAAAATCATGCAACACTTTGTGTTAACATCAAAATTCTATGTTAAACATAAGATAATTATTGGTTAAGCCTTTCTGCATCCAGTTTCTTTATATTTTCTGATGAATTAAATTGGATAAGTTCAGTTACTTTGGTGTAAAATGTTTGCTTATACAGTTAGTCATTATAATTATCATTCCGACATGACAAATATTGTTTCATCTGCCTATAAATTTATTGCAGCAAACAATCGTCCTCTCAATAATAAGTACCTTTCGTACACTTTTGTTTGTAAGCTAAGGTTTTAATAGACAATAACACTGTGTTAATGTTTATGTCAGATTAACTGGAAATCAATTAAAAAAACGTTGTTATCACCGCGTTCATATTTTGCAAGCATCTGTACAAAAAAATTTCACTGAGCTTGTCCAAGAATATTTAAAAAAAACCCAGAAACAAGCTAGATCGCCTTAAAATAAAATAGAAAATCATCAGTATATACTTATGACTCAGATTGAACTTGTGTTATAAATTGGTTGGAAGTGAGACGTTTCTCACCAAATTTCGAGACTTGCACGACATAAATGAGGGATCAAAATTAATGAGATCCTGTCAGCATGCACTTAAATATTTACTTTATACCAATATCATTCTCAATGAATCACCTCTATATTTTGAGGAGAACAATTGGATGTTTTGGTTCCATTTTCGGCCTTAGTCTTCCTATCATTTCGAAATGAGGGTGTTAAATTTAAAATTTTAAAGTTTTTTTTATACACCCGCAATTCTAAATTTCTTTATCGTTTATATTTGCTAGTTTATACATGTTTCTTATTTCTTTTATTTCTCCATGTTCGTTTCTATATGACATTTTCCTTGTCTCGATTA
>NC_142936.1:56221464-56236464 GCF_046866305.1 Octopus bimaculoides | reverse complement strand
AGTAATCGACATCAATAGAGGATGAGGCTACGTTCCATTCTTTGATAAGATACTCATCAATCAAACCTGATACTTGGCTTTCTTCTGTTAGTGAGAAATAGCAAGTCTGTGTTATAAGATTTGTGTTTAGCAATGACGATTATTTTGTGCTCCTGGATAGAAGATATCTGATCAGAGTGACGATATTGTTACTTATTCCAGAAAGCTGAGTCAACCCTTCAGTGTCTCATCAAATCTAAATCAAATTATACTGTCTAA
Source organism: Octopus bimaculoides (assembly GCF_046866305.1). Classification (NCBI taxonomy): domain Eukaryota; kingdom Metazoa; phylum Mollusca; class Cephalopoda; order Octopoda; family Octopodidae; genus Octopus; species Octopus bimaculoides. Next base: position 56,236,206 of record NC_142936.1, on the reverse strand, counting down.
GAAAATGACAATGCAAAGATATTATGGAGCTTTCGTATTGCAAACAGAAAGCTCATCAGAAAACAGGTCCCTGACTACTACTACAAATTCAACATCTGATGACTAGGCCGAAGTAGACTGTTCTTTGGACAGTGAAAACTGCTCTTTGGAGTCAATAAATAGCAATGGCTGATGATGAGAATGAATCGGAGCCCCACCAGAACTAGGTTTGTTCCGAATGGCTTTGTGGTGTATCGCATGAGGTGGAAGGAAAAAACGCTGGTTGTGGCCGATAGAGGGAAGCTGGAACGAGAAACTGGATGGCTAATTATAGCTGTTCAAGAACAAGTCATTAGAATGAATTTGATCAAAATAAAGACTGATAAAAATTCACTCATACAGCAAATACAGAACGTGTAGAAAGAGGGCATATTAACTATCTTGTGAGCTTTGTAAAGTAGAACAAAAAGTGTATTAACATACTACAGATGTACTAATAAGCGACAAAGGACTGTCAGGAGCGAATTAAAGGTAAGAAAGTACACTTAAATATCTGTTAAGGAAGTTAGTTGTTCTTTTTTCCAGGTGAGGATTTATCCCTTGTGATATTATTTCTGTTAAGGTTTTGTATATTATTGGTAGTCAACTGGGTATTTTCCTCTGGTGAGGCAATCTGTTTTTTTTTTTTTTCGTTATCCGTTTTCCTACGTTGAATTTGATATTTCTCATGGCCTTTTTTAATTGTTCCGATCGAGAAGAATGAGCAGCATTCATCACGTTTTTTGTTATTGATGTTATGGCTCAGCCCCATATCAGCTTTGATGGAGCAGATCTTTGATCAAAGGTATTTTATCGAGCTTGGAAGCATGAAAAGCAAAATCAAACTGAAAAAAAAAAAATGGGAAAAAGGAAAAAGAAAGAAAAAAGAAAACTGATTACAACAACTAATAGGATACATTATTTCCCTGAAAATCTTTGGGAATGTATAACTTTTCCCTCTATTTATCACTTTTCCTCTTTCTCTCGCTCTCTCTCTGCATCTATCTATCTATCTATCTATCTATCTATCTATCTATCTATCTATCTATCTATCCATCTACCACTTGAAATAAATTACAGGTGATGGATACAATAACAAATTAATAAATTGTCACCATCTCTGACACCCTAAAGTTCCCACTCTTCTTCTAAAGTGCCCATCAATAGTGCTAAATTTGCTAAGTAACTACACGCGATTGTCAGTCTCCAATAGCCTCTCGTCTTTGAGAATCTCGGCATAAGCAATGTTTTAACTGTGTTGTATAGTGAAACTGTATACCCCTCCCGGTAAAAAGTAGTCGAAACCAGCCATTATAAATAGACCAGTAGCCGGTCGTCAAGAGAGGATCAAAAGTCGAAGAGTTGAGAGTCGAGAGTTCTAGTCGGTGTCTTGTGGAGCTATCAGCGATAGTAAGACAGAAGAAGTTAGCGTATTATTATTCCGGTACGAAGAGATACAACGGTATCCGCTGACTAGTAAATATTGTGGCTACTAGCGTAAAACAGCAACTACAGTACAATGGCAGTCACATATCACACCAGTGGAAGAATCCACTTTACAGCACTGTGTAAAGTATGGGAATTTCAAGCTGACCTAACCACTTATGTGCTCCACGCCGTCCATCTTTTATCTCTTTGACTGAAAGTTTTCTACGAGATCGCATATTATACTCAGATGGAACTTTTTCTAACCTGCACTCTCTCAAATCTGCTATACTCCAAGTTTCAGTTATTTTTCACACTTTTCTCGTGTGCATTAACAATCCGCTTCTTGCCAGCTCAACAACGATACATTCTTCACTTGTACTGAATTAAAGTCATCCTCAATCATCCTACAACCCTTGGAATAAAAATGCACTTCTCCTCCACGAATAAAAACCATGGCAACATTTTCCAGCGAGGATACGAGAAAGATTTTACTTTCAACAACACAAACACGTAATCATTGCTCGTAACAAGGAAGTAATTTTTTGTAGCTCGCCTGTCTATTCATGAACAACATACAATTAAAAACAACCAATATCACTACGTGTGCTAAACGGCATAATTTGATGATCTTTCATAATTTTACTAATATAAGTTATAATTGTTTACTACCGTCTAAATTCTGACTTCATGGGCTGAAAATATTTTAGCTCTGGCCAGTTGCTAACACTCTTAAATTGAGTGGTGCTGCAACATACAAACATCCTAGGCAACATCTGAAGGAAATAAATCCGATTTCCTATCAGATGCTCGCGCACCAACAAGTTACATCCTCTAATCCATATTAAGTGCTGCTCCTCTCTCTGTTCATTCGACTGTTACTGCGACATCCTTTGGTTCTAAGGATTAGATATTACATAATACTTCAATTTTTACTGAATCGGTCTCTACTCCTTCGCAGATCCAACTCTAATGGCCTGTATTCTTCAGAATTCCGCTGCTTATATACTACTCCCACCTAAACCCACCCAAGGTCACACATCGGTTCGTCTTTCTCTCATAACACTTATAGTGTTTCACTCCTTAGAACCTGCACTAATTACGATTATCTAATCCATAAGAAGGATTAGGTAGGTGTAATTAGTACAGCGTGTCATTAGTGCTGAGAGTAATAAGTGCAGAATGCAATTAGTGCATGGAATGATTAGCCTAGGAAGTAATTAGTGTTAGGCCTAATTTCCAATAACACAGTTTTCCCTGCAGACGCCATCTTACAGTTATTTAAGCTGGACGTCAAGTGTATCGATTTCACAAATCAAGTGGAGAAGGGAAGTTTATGGCATTGACTTTGCTTCCTGACTAAACCATAACTTTATTGATAGTGAATAGGAAAGAGACTATACAAGATAAACTATAGTTATTACCAGAAGCTGGTCTGAAAAGTTGTATGTAACAGAAGATAATCTTGAAATTGTCATTAATAGAAGATTTTTATAATTGCCATTAACCGAGACGGTCTTAAAGTTGTTGTTACTAATGATGGTCTGGCACTACAAAAACATGGCTTTATAATTTTCAGTATCAGAAGATGGTTTTACTGCTATGAATATAAGTGTTGTTACATCTGTCAGGTCGATTTCCCCTTTGATCCATTTGGGGTCGATAAAATAAGTATCAGTCAAGCACTGGGTTACATGAAATCGACTAGCCCCCTCCCACAAATTTCAGGCCTTGTGTCTGTAGTAAAAAGGATTATTAGAAAATGGTCTGGTTGCTGTCATTATCACAAGTTGGTCTTCTGTTGTCATTACCAAAACCTGGTCTTATAATTAATAATTATCAGAAATTGCTCTTATAGTTATTATTCCTTGTTCTTGAATTCGGTGTGGTCTACCATATATCAATTATGTCAAGACAAAGTGCTGATTTTCATTGTGTTCTATCGATGTAAATACTCGTATGAATTAAACCATGAACTCATCTCTGTCTGCTCTTTACTGTCTTACTACGGATTCGTCACCAAGTGCGAATAACTTCGATTTCCTAACTGGTCCTAACGTCATTCTTTTCATATCTAGTTCCTAACCTCACCAAATTGTTCCAGCTCTTTGCGTTCTGAGTTTAAGCCCCGCCGAGGTCAACTTAGCCTTTCATTTTTTGCGGGATCGATAAAATAAAGTACTGATCAAGTATTGGCATCGATGTTATCGACTATCCCAACACCCACTAAAGCTGCTGGCGTTGTGCTAAATTTGAAACCATCATTATCATTGAGCTGGCAGAATTATTAACCGGCCGGACAAAATGCTTAGCGGTATTTCGTCTGTCTTTACGTTCTCAGTTCCAGTGCTGTCGAGGTCAACGAACATTACATATCTAGTTCCTATCCCAACCAAATTCTTCCAGACTATCATAACCTTCATTCTCCATGTCACTCACCAGTAGTCTCACACTCGTGAGAACTTCACTGAAAGTAGTTTTGTTGCTTTGTCATCAGAAAAATTTACGTCCGTATTTAATATGATATACTTGCAAAACTGCAAATATTTTTCTTTTCATATTTAGATTAGAATCCTGTTTATGTGAGGCCTCTCTATTACAGCAGTTTTCTACAATTTAAAGTGTCACCTAACGGCCGGTGATGTCACAAACTCTTCGTGTATACTTAATGATCAGCTAGCTGCTTCTGACAATGCACATTTCTAAGTAGATCGTATCACTCTATGCACTTCTTTGATGACATTTCACATGCACTTATTATTCACCTATAATACAGACAATAGAAGCCAACCAGTCATTATTTGCACAAGCATATGCTTTGAAACCATCCCTACCCTATTTAAGCAGGAATGACATGTGTGGTTCAGAATCTCGCTTTGCAAGAACGTGGTTACGGGTTCAGACTCCCACTGCGCAGCACCTTGAGCAAGAGCTTTCTACTATAACAGGTACATGCACTCACACACATACATACACACACACACACACACACATGTATGTATACATATATATATATATATATATATATACATACAGTAATTCGTCGACTATTGCAGGTGTTACGTTCCAAAACCTCCTGCGATAGGTGAAAATCCGTCAAGTAGAAGCAGTATATTTTCTTTATTATTTATATAATTTGTATATATTTATTTTATTATAAATGCAAAACAACACCACGGAGGAATCGACGTAAGCTTAAATAATAAACTGTGATAGGTGAACTGCGATATGGCGAGGGATTACTGTATATATATATATATATATATATATATATATATATATATATATATATATATATATACAAACACACAGATATGTATGAATGTATATATATATATATATATATATATATATATATATATATATATATATGTATGTATCCATGTATGATATAAGTGTGTGTGTGTGATCGTATGTGTTTTTGTGCCTGTATTTAACATCTTCCCCCATCATTTCACAACCGACGTTGTTTCGTTTACGTCCCCGTGACTGAGCGGTTCGGCAAAAGAATTGATAGAGTAAGCATCAGTTTTAACAAAAAGAAAAGAAACGAGAACGTAAGCACTAGAGTCGATTTGTTCGATTAAATGCCTTCGAGGTAATGCCCTAGCTTGACCTCAGTAGCACAGTTATTGAACCACTATCCATAAAGGGAACAGCTTTGAATAGCGTCATCTCTATACGAGAATAAAATTCACAGCCGTCACTCGCAACCGAGTTTAGCTTGATAGCATGTAACAAGATGTCGCCAATTGTTTTAGATGTTTATGTCATTGCGAGAGAGCATAGATATATTTTTGACTCCCCTACACTTTGATCCTGCGGAACACCAATGAAGTAACAGCTGGAGAGAGAAAGGGGTCACTAGCAATAGGCTGGTGCTAATCTTCAGGTGGGGCGACTGAAGTGTCTTGCTGGAAGACATTATGTACCACCCAGATCAATAACCGAGCAGACAATCTTGTGATCGTGAGCCGAACCCTCTAACAACTAAGCCATGCCATGCCACGCCCCTTTACTACATAAAGGGAACAACACACATTCATCTCTCTCTCCCCCCTCTCCTTCTCTCTTTTATTTCATAATTTGCTTTTACTAGGCCACGCAATCTCTGATCACCTCTGATAGTAACCTAACGTATACAGCTTTGCCAAATCTGCATCAGAAAGATCAGGTTTCTCTCTTCGGCTGATGACCTGTTACAGAGATCAAGTGTCTCTCATACTGGTCACATATCCATAACATTGCTGACACTGCAGCTGCTTCAACCACATATAAAACGCATACACGCCCAGGAAGAGATAGATAGATAGATAGATAGATAGATAGATAGATAGATAGATAGATAGATAGATAGAGATTGAGAGAGACATAGAGAGAGAGCGAGAGAGAGCGAGAGAGAGCGAGAGAGAGCGGGTGAGAGCACGGGTGCGAGAAGAAAGTTTAGTATTGTGCACTAGAGTGCAATGCTGTTTGTCTATCAATGCATTATGCTGATGCAGTGTAGTGCTGTGCTATGTTGTGATGTAGCAGTGAGTTGACGTGTATGCAGTATAAAAGAAAACTAATGAAGATCCACTTTACAAGAAGGCATCTGTACTGATTAGCAAAAACCCATTTACTATGAAACTACGTAATATCAACGGTTCTAAGCTAGGCTGACTTTGTCTTTGGTTTCCGTGGGTTCGCTAATAGGTGTACTACCAGTAATAAAAAGGGCCCGTTAAAATGTGTGGCTTTGCCTCAATATATGAAAAAAATCACCACCACCACCACTACTACTACTACTACTACTACTACTACTACTACTACTACTACTACTACTACTGCTGCTGCTGCTGCTGCTGCTGCTGCTGCTGCTATGAGACCATTGATCATGTTGTCTCTATGTCGGACTTCCTCGCCACTAACCCTCTGTAAATTTCCAAAGCGGAACATCCACCGATCCCATTGCCCGATTGGTAGAAGGTTGTGAGCGCCTGACGACATTTTAGGTGCCAGGTGCTCAGTTTCGGTCTTCACCCAGAACTGCAGAAAGACGAACCTCACAAACAGAGTCCACACACGCTCACCATGCAGAAATCGTTGCCTGTGGTGTAACCTAAGAGCGTGTGTGCGCATTAAGATCTACGGCATATTTAATTGACCACTCAGAGGATGCTGGCAACAAATTGACCGCCTGACCATTGGAACGCATCCCTTCCACAAGAATTTAAATAAGTAGTAATCGGGACAAGGCATGACAATAACAATAATAATATGTAATACCAGGCACTGGCTCCCATAGCTTCTGATCTTAACTGATTGGCAATGTTATAATGTACGTTTTGTTTTGGTGTAAAAGATGAGCTATAGCAAAATATTTTGAATGGGATGGGCCCCACCAGCAAGATGATGCACTTTGATATGGGATCACCGTGTCGCGCACAGATGGTTGTGATGCATGTGCCTGGTGTACCCATATCAGACGGGTAGTCATGATGGGTATACTGGGTTTCGTATATTTGTACCCCAGTGTTACTTTGATGGCATGCGCTGCTCTCTCGCTCAATAATAATATTGGTATCAAATTTTGGCACAAGGCCAGTAATCCCGAGGGAGGGGATAAGTCGGATACATGAACCCCAGTGCTCAACTGGTACCTATTTTTATCGACCCCGGGAGGATGAAAGGCGAAGTCGAACTCGGCGAAATTTGAACAGGATGAAATAATAACAAAACTGCTTTATTGGGGACAACGAGGATTTTGAGACTGGTACTCAAATGTTTCAAGCATTGGGGAAAGAGACCCGGTGAGAGACCTTTGACAGAAGGTTGTGGTCTGTTCTTACAGAATTAGCCGGAACACGTGAAATCAAAAGCTCTAAGAAGTGATATGGAAATAATTATTGTAATCCTTTCTACTTTAGACATAAGGCCTGAAATTTGGGAGGAGGTGGTGTTAGTCGATCCAAGTGCATGACTGGTACTTATTTTAACGATCGCGAAAGGACGAAAGGCAAAGTTGACCTTGGCGGCACTTGTAATGAGAATGTAGTGACACGCGAAATGCTGCTAACCATTCTTCCAGATCGTGAAGGCACATAGCCTAGTGGTTAGAGCAGCGGACTCGAGGTCGAGGGATCGTGAGTTCGAATCTCAGACCAGGTGATGTGTGTGTTTATGAGTGAAATATCTAAGCTCCACGCGGCTCCGGCAGAAGGTAATGGCGAACTTCTGCTGACTCTTCTGTCACAACTTTCTCTCACTCTTTCCTCCTGCATCTAGCAGCTCACTTGCAACGGATCGGCGTCCCGTCCAGGTGGGAAACTTATACGCCAATCAAACCGGGAAACCTGCCCTTATGAAGCAGGCATGGTTCGAGAAGGAACTGACAACAACAACAACATTCTGCCAGTTCAGTAATAATAAAGGTTTCACATTTGACACAAGGCCAATAAATTTTAGTGGATGTTGAGATAGTCGATAACACCGACCCCGGTACTTGACTGGTATTTTATTTCTCCTCCTAATTCTGCTCCTCCTGCTCCTGCCCTCCTGCTCCTGCCCTCCTGCTCCTGTTCCTCCTCCTCCACCTCCACTTCCGTTTCCTCTTCATTCTCCTCTTCCAACTCCTCTTCTACCTCCTCCCTTGCTTCTCATCCACCTCCTCCTCCACTCCCGCTTTCTCCTCCCACTCTTCCTCCTCCAATCCTCCTCCTCCTGCTCGCCGCCGCCGCCGCCGCCGCTGCTGCTGCTGCTGCTGCTACTACTACTACTACTACTACTACTACTACTACTACTACTACTACTACAACAACAACAATAAAACCAACCAACAACAAAAAACAGTTGTAAAGATATCGATTTATATAAGCACAAGTATAAGATCACATATATTGACGAGAATGGAAGGCAGGAGGAAGGGAGGAGAAGGTAGGGTAACTTAAGTATACCCTAGTACTTGACAGGCTGGAAAGTGTAGTCGATTCAGTAGTCGCCAGTGCAAGAACAAAGACATCGGTACTACACACAGCAATAGCGTAACAATGACTAACAACAACAACAACAACATGATGACCACTGCATCGTACAACAACATGATGATGATGATCATCATCATCATCATCAATAGCAGCAATGGCATTGTAGACATCACAAGCCTCGACATCAAAATAAGTACAACAGACCAAATATCTTAAAATGTGTATTACAGAAATAATACAAAGAAAAACAAAAGAAGCAAAGAAAAAGAAAAGAAAACGATCTACTACTTCTACTACTACTACTACTACTACTACTACTACTACTGATAATAATAATAATAATAATAATAATAATAATAATAATAATAATAATAATAATGATAATAATTCTATTCCTGCTAACCTTCAGAAGTGATTTCCTTGAGTGTTTCCACCATCACTGTTGCTTGCATGGACGTCTTTCTGTCAAGTTCTTTGCTGTTAACGGCAGACTGTTTGATGGAATGGAGCATAACATGGGTGTATGGATGGTTATGAAGACAGACAGATAGATAGATAGATAGATAGATAGATAGATAGACAGATAGATAGATAGATAAATAGATAGACAGGTAGATATATATACATATATAGATAGATAGATGGATAGATAGATAGATAGATAGATGGATAGATAGATAGATAGATAGATAGATATATAGATAGATAGATAGATAGATAGATAGATAGATGGATTGATAGATGGATCGATGGTGAAATCAATAGACGGATGTATCGATGAATAGAATAGATAGAAAGATGGATGGAAATATATATATATATATATATATATACATGGATAGATATATAGAAAAGACTGGCAAACAGTCAAAGAAACAAAGAAAGGGTGAGGAAGAAGAGGAAGAAGAGCAATAATAAATACTTCCTCTCTGTATAGATTGCATTCCTTATCCAATCTTTTTTAACATTAAATTGCCGCTAGTTTTTCGACTTAATGTAGCAGACAAATTACTTAACTTCAATTTTCTATCAAAACTCTATAGCAACATTTTCAATTTTTTTCTTCTTTTGGAAACAAAATTGAAAAAAACAACAACAAAAAGACCCTAAAATTACAAAATAAGAAATAAAACATAAAACAAAATCCCACTTTTTTTTTAAACCATGTGTATAGTATTTCACTTCAACACCAATTTCCTTAAAGAAATCAAAGTAACATTTTACAATGTCTATTTATACTATGTTGTCGTTGTTTACTTAACTAAATTTTTGATAAATGTTTTGCTGATAAACAAACCTACACTGACTCTTACAGCATAAGGCAAAATCGGTCGCTGCAATATGAGAAATTCAAGGGTAAGATTTATTTTGTAGACACATTTATTGTTACTTTTGTGGATGTACTTACTTTAACCGTTGTTGATGTTGCGGCTGCCGTTATGTTATCCCTGTTGTTGTAGTTGTTGTTGTGGTTGTTGGTATTATTGTTGTTGTTGTTATTATTATTATTATTATTATTATTATTATTATTATTATTATTATTATTATTATTATTATTATTATTCCAAAGCCATTACATCCTAATTTATTAAGCAGAAATGTTATCCAGACGTTTCTTGACATGTCTCCATGAATTTCAAGAATCTCTCTTAAGATTCTTTCAGAATACAAGATGGTACTTTTCTACTGGATGACAATACAATTACAATATCTTTCAGCCTCTTATGTAACAGTTTTGGTGTTTAACCGAGTACATCAATTACCAGGGGAACAATTTTCAGTTTTGTTCCACAATCTCTTCATCTCTCCGGTTAGGTCCTGATAATTCCCAATTTTTTCAATTTCTTTGATATTCACTCTACTATGACATGGGATTACAAAGTCAACAATTTTACTTTATCTATTCTTTCTGCTCTCCACGGTCATATCTGATCTACTTCCATTACATGATCAGTATGTATCGAGGAATTTATCGAACCTTTGGCTCATATTCATATCACTTTTCAAATCTACGGACTTGCTTAACAATCAGCTCACTCACATCTTTTATCGACACAGTTACGTCTGCATTTATACTCTCTTTGTGCTATATTACAACACTCACGAAATGGTTAGTACTTTCAATCCCTTTCTACACGTTCTGTATTTGCTGTCTGAATGTGTTTTATCAGTCTTTATCAAATTCGTTCTAATGGCTTGTTCCTGAGTGCTATAATCACCGGTTTAGTTTCCATTTCTCAATTTTAATCTTCGCCTTAATTTCCAACTTTCTCGGTTTGTCACATAAATTGACCATGTAGTTTCTTTCTTTTCCTGCTATTTGTTTTGTCGTTCGTCAATCTATTCTTGAACTCTCTGACCTTTCAAGCAATTTCTTGAATATTTTTTGCCACGGGTTAGAGTTTCTCATTATGCACAATCTAGTTATTCAAATCCCAAATCTCAGTATTGATGGTGTTTTATGGACTAAAAAGCCCCTTCTTTTCTTCTTGGAAAATAGAACCTGCCGATATTGCATTTAGAGAGGCGTGCCATTGTGTGGAGCTTTTATCCAGTTCTTCAATTCCTGTAGTTTTGCGTTTGCAGTTTAAAAAACGGGCAGGTATGTCGAGCTAAAATGGCCCACGTACTGTTTGCTTTGACAATCTTCTCTCCAGTTAGTTTTGGTTCAAGCATTTTCCTAATCCTTCTCCAGCATTCCTGAGGGATTTCCTCTCTTATTTGTATTTTCATTACTTTATCATCCTGCAGCACCGCTGGACACTTATATCAATATTTCTCTTTTATCGTATCTTTAACCCATTAGATATAATCTTTCGATCTCTCTTCATAATTACTACTGCTCATTTATTTACCCCAAACTGTACACTAACATTCTTGCTAATTACTCTTATCGTTTGAACAAGAAAATTCAATTTTTATTTCGCCTTTTCGCTTTACGATTTAATGTCATCCACATACAGCAGGTGATTATTTTGTCTCTATTCTTAGTAAGCTCTTAAGCTTGCATTCGCGAAGAAGGTGGCTAATACTTTCGTCTTCTTTCTCGCCTATTCTGCATTTGTTCTGAGTTAGAGTTTCATCAATCATTGTCTTTCTTAAATTCCTTGTAACGACTTATTCCTGAGAGACTAAGCAAGTGCAAGCTTATGAACTTGCAAAGAACTGGGAGGAAATAAATAATCTTCTATATATGGATGGACTCAAAACTATACACTCAAAATTACGTTGATTCCATTGACAATCATACTGAAAAAATTCTTCAAATTGTGCTTGAAGAAGTTGATATAGATTTGGGAAGAAAAACTCTGTCATCAGAAAGGTCTTGCAACTGCACGTTCACTACACAATTTCCTTCGCCATAACAACCAAGTAAATGTAGAATATCCGTTCTTCTTTGCCAGGAGAAAGCAGTGGTTTGTTCTTCACAGCAGAATCGATTGATATCCCTAATCATCCCGCAAGTGATAGCAGCTTTTTAAGTATTTAGTATAAACTCATAAATATGCAATGCTCGGATATTAAACATTGATCAAGTGCATGCTGGACTGTTTCTTTACCAAGCATGTATCCGTACAGATTCGGCAACTCCAGTACCACCATGTCTGTTGAGCTTTTTTTAGACAGGCCAAGTCCAGCTTTACCATTGCCAGACAAAAGACTACTTGAAATCATTCAGGTTTTTCGATCTGAAAGTTCTTAAACTACTCAGACTGTCACCTTCGACTTCTAGAATTGATTCCAAGCCGTTATCAATAATTTGATTTAAATTGCTGCTTCATATTTCATCGATCTTACGGTCTGGTTGGTAGACTGCAGTGAGGGTTTTGAAATATTCTAGATACCAAAGGCACAACTTCGGTATTCGTTTAATCCAAGACAGCAGCTCGATCAAAGAGACACGTTGCAATGAGATGTGACGCAGAAAGAGCAACAGCATCTGTTCACTGTCTCAACCATCAACAAGTATCAACCTCAGTGTGTGTCCACACATGATCAGCAATGGAATACGCTGATTCCCTGCTCTAAGTCTATTTATTAGTGAGACAGGCTACCCGGATCACAACCCCTTACCAATTTTTCTGCACCTGGGGGTCTGAAGCCGGCCCCAACTTTCTTTCTCGAAGCCTCGATCCACTAACAAAATCCACCATCCTGGATGCACTTGTTTTTAATGTAGTGAGTTGAGAGCATACTGTCGTCTTCCTAGTTGTCATTTCAAGCAGGATACCCTTCAATCTCTCCGCAACAAAGTATCCATCACCAAACATACAAAAGAAGAGATAGGAAAAGGCATTCCTGACCAACCAAACACACGATAAGAACAAGTTTGGATAGGTGACCGTTTAGTTTAACCACCGAACAAATGCCGTTGTACATTGAAACAAGCCAGCCTCTTAAGGTGCAACCAGAAATGATTATGCTTAGAATAGTTACCGAGTGACAATAGTTGACCATGTCGTAATCTTTACAGTAATATAAATTGATCAGAACAAGACCGAATCTAGGTCTAATGTCGAACTGCTCTATGATGTATTGCATGAAACAAGTTATGTTGGTGGCTAATTTATGATTGCATGTAAACTATTAAATTGGTTCTTATTAACAGTCAGTTGTTTGCAAATTCCACAAGTTCGAAGCCTATCTACCCCTCACTTTGCATTTGGCCCTTCTTTACATTTTCCTGCATTTCGTTGCAAATCTTTAGCAGTTCCTTGCTTGTTCTTTGAAGGACTGTGAACTTTGTTTTTTTCTTGCATGCATTACTTTCCGCTTTTGTTCACATCCTATTTGAGAAGTCTTTTATTTTCACATGGTCCTGATAGTTCTCCTCCTCTGTAAATCCACTCTTTTCTCCAATACTTTTAAGACGATTGTGAGAGGAGGCCCTTGATTTCTGAGCCCTGGCACCGAAGAAGAGGTTTTAAATTTCACTATTTCCGACGTTACCTACAAACCTGAGTATAATGAAGTTCTAAAAATAGTAGTTCCCAGGATCTCTCGTTGTTGCCTCAGCTGGTGTTCGTCTTCTCTCTTCTACTGTCCGGCAGATCCTCTGCACAGAAAATTCTTGTGTAGTTTCTATTATTCAAACTTGAAGCATCTGAACTTCTTGCTCTGCCTTGCATGAAAACTGTCATCAACCATTTTTCTTTGCATCTACAGCGGGGTGCAGTTTGGGAGTTGTTCTGTGGTCTTTTACTATTAGTAAGGAAAACTCTACCCTACTGTTTGTCATGCCGTATCACCACACTGCTAAACATGTGGATTGTGGATTAGTACACATCCTGTTATTCCAAAATTAAAGTGTATTTTGGGTACTGGATTTGTAAACTTCCCATTATTAGGCAAATCATGTTTTCTATTTATTGTATGTTTTCTACCACACTGACATGAAGTCGGCACATTGAATGTGTTCTGTATCTATTGTCCCAAATAGAAATAAATATCAGGTCAGTTGTGTTTCGATTCCGCAGCTGGTTATATTCTGAAGTTCTATTAACAGTAGTCAGGATATTCGGCTCACGATATGTTCGATTCCCGGTGATGTGTCCTTCAGCAAGACTTCGTTGATTTCGCGTTGCTCCAGTCAACTCAATTGAGTAGTACTTGTATTCAAAAGGGCCAATCTTGTCGCATTCTGTGTCACGCTGAATCTCTCTGAGATCTAAATTAAGGGTACGCGTGCCTGTGGCCTGCTCAACCACTTGCGCATTAATACCTTAGCAGGCTGTTTCGTTGAGTGGATCATCTGGAAACCCCGTCGTCGTAACCGACGGTATTCCAATTGATGTGTCGGTCTTAATATGTTCACCTTTATTTGTTGATCACATCTTTTAGCTCTTCCTTTCATTCTGGAGTCTTCTGACTACCATATCATGAGATATGGTAGTGAGAGCTACAGTGATGAGTATCTTCTCTCTCAGTTGGCAATGATGTACATAATGATCTATCGAAAGTTTACACGTTCTGTTAACTCGTGCTCTTCGTTTTGGAATAAGGTACTCAGTAACAGAATTTTCACTTTTGGACCGCGTGGGGGATAACCTTGCAGATGAGACATGAAAATGCCGGCGCATTAAGACAAGCTGTTTTATAAACAATGTATTTCATTTCAAGTAATCATGTAAATATTTTTCAACAGATTTGTCTGTTGCTGTCGTCGTCGTCGTTGTCGGATGGGATTAGCCAGTGCGCCTGGGAGTGGCCTGTGTTTGCTTCATGTCTCCCTTCAAGTTCATTAGTTTGCTCAATAATGCTATCACTTTCATGCTTGTATACTCCAGCAAAACAGTTGCGTATGCATGTTTACATATATGCATGCATTTATGTA
>NC_142936.1:56213964-56218964 GCF_046866305.1 Octopus bimaculoides | reverse complement strand
CCTTTTATTTAAATGAGTTTTCCCACGAATCCCAGGATATTCTTTTCTGCTCTAGGCACAAGGCCAGAAATTTTCGGGTAGGGGCCAGTCGATTACATCGACCTTAGTACGCAACTGGTACTTAATTTACCGACCCGAAAGGATGAATGGCAGGGTCGGCCTCGGCCGAATTTGAACTCAGAACGTAATGACAAACGAAATAGCGCTAAGCATTTCGCCCGGCGTGCTAACGTTTCTGCCAGCTCGCTGCCTTGCGGATCCCACGATATTCATTTCTACTCAAAGCACAAAGCCTGAAATTTGGGGGTAGGGGCCAGTCGTTTACATCGACCTCAGTACGCAACTGGTACTCAATTTATCGACCCCGAAAAGATGAAAGGCAAAGTCGACCTCGGCGGAATTTGAATTCAGAACGTAACGGCAGACGAAATACCGCTAAGCATTTCGCCCGGCGTGCTAACGTTTCTGCCAGCTCGCCGCCTTACGGAACCCAGGATACTGAAAAGTCTGTCATCTTAACACGTTCACGGACCTCCAGTACTACTTTTGCGGACCACCAGGGGTCAGCGGACCACAGGTTGGGTACCACTGATGTAAAGGATAGTTTTTGAGATTTCTAACATGCTGCAGTGAAATAACTGAAACAAGTGAAAAAATAAAAGTAAGACAATATATATTAATGAATATATATATGCGGAGGTGCGTGACCTTGTGGCTAGGATGTTGCACGTATAATCGTGAGATTTAGGCGATGCGTTGTATTCTTGAGCAACGTTGATTTCACGTTGCTTTAATCCAGCTAGCAAAATGACTAATAGTTGGGTGGACTGGTGTCCTCTCTAGGAGTGGAGGAATACATACGTCACGGAATCCGGGAAACTGATCTTATGAGCCTATGACTCGGTAAGGACCTTTGATCCCTTTTATACACACACACACACACACACACACACACACACACACACACACACACACACACACACACACACACACACAAGTGTACAGACGATGCGAGAAATATGTATATGTGTATGTTCACATATTGTGATAGTTACAGACGCATATCTAGACACAAGCACGCACAAATACAGATATAAATACACATGCAGAGAAAAACTAGTTAACTACGCGCGTGCATACACTCTTATGCAGATATATATTATTGTTCAACAAATGAACAGAAACGTGCATGTTGAAACACGTACACACGACTATATATATGCATATATATATATATATATATATATATATATATATATATATATATATATATATACATGCACACACACACACATATGCATATGTGAATATATATATACATATATATATATATATGCACGCGTATATATGTATATATATATATATGCATATATATGTATATATATACATATATATGTATATATATACATATATATTTAATACACACACACACACACACATATACATATATATATATATATATATATATATATATATATATATATATATATATATATATATATGCATTACATGACAGAGATTGAAATAAAGTCTGCAGTGTATTTATTATAAGCCATCTAAAAACGGTAGAAGCAACAATGTTAAAACTGTCCAAGAAAGGTGATTAACTGACTAACGATACAAACTCATGCCATAGTAAATCAATACAGTTGATTTGAAGTGAGGTGTGAAGTCACAGGCCTATTGTATTCTCTTCTCTCGTCTGTTGTGTCAGCATGTCAGTTTAACCAAATCCTTCAAGACTGGCCATACAGCTGGTGTCAACACATTGGTTAAGCAAAGGCGAAGCACAAGAGTAAAAGCAGCAGCAGCACCACCACCACCACCATCACCACCACCGCTCCCCCACCACCACCAACAAAAACAGGCACCACCAACTGAATAACAACAACAACAGAGACGAAAACAACAATGAATAGGTTTTACATATTGCCCATGCATGTTTGTATGTGTATATGTGAGTGAGTTTGTGTGTGGGGGTATGTATATATACTATTTTACTTGTTTCAGTCTTTTGACTGTGGCCATGCTGGAGCACCACCTTTATATATATATATATATATATATATATATATATATATATATATATATATATATATATGTGAGTGTAAATATATATATATATATATCGTAACTAACGAAGTATATAATACGCACTATATATATATATATATATATATATATATATATGCGTGTGCGTGTATGTGTACATATATATATATATATATATATATATATGTATATATATGTATGTATGTGTGTATACACACATATATATGTGTGTATTTGTGTTATATGTATATATGTATTTGTACGAGTGTATATATATATATATATATATATATATATATATATATATATATATATATATATATATATATATATATATATATATATACATACATACACGCACACGCATATATATATATATATATATATATATATATATATATATATATATATATATAGTGCGTATTATATACTTCGTTAGTTACGATGGTAATACTAACGGATCATTTGTCTCAATCCTATATCATATATACCACGAGGTCGCTCTCAGGTCACACCTGAAAATATCGGATGTCTAATCTATCTATCTATCTATCTATCTATCTATCTATCTATCTATCTATCTATCTATCTATCTATCTATCTATCTATCTATCCGTCTGTCTGTTTCTTAAGAAGTTATCTCAACACTTTCACCTTTCCATGTTGTACACGATTTAAAGCACCAACAACGTGCTTTTGAAAATCGCCTTATTCTTTAACGGTCTTGCACACGACCAGATATACACGTACATACGGACACACACATGCACATGCCCACATCTATACCACACCTACTTCTACACACACATCGACACCTACATACACACAATCACATATTTATAGAATGAAAACTACAGACTGTATAGTCTGTCGATATGCGGAGAACAGGAGAAATCTTCTAAAGAACTCGCGTGAAACAATTGTTTCGGCCCGTTTGTTCCTGACACTCTAATGGAGCCAAACCAGCAGGGTAGAACCTCCTGGGTGTCCTCTTGCTGTTATTTAAATGTCACCTTCAGTGGGATTGAATTCGGTACCTTTCGGTGATCTTATCACTCGGTCACAAAGACCACCGTTCGAATTTGTACTGTTTCAAACCGTGTTTCCTTCTTCCAACGTTTAATGGCTTGCTGTATTTCTTTTCATTTTCAGCTGTTATTTCTGTTCGTCCAATTGCACAGTAAGCTCTTCTCAGTTGTCTCTGACAAACGTTTTATTGTCGCTACTGTTTTGCGTCTATTGATTCCGTGCTTACCGAATAGTTGACAGACGGATGCTGCGACAAACCCCCATGTGCCAACTTCCACTGCTTTTACTGTGCAACGATATCCATCTTTGTTTGATTTTTTTCTTTCACAATGTAATCTTACTCATCTCGAATTGATATTTAACTATTCAGCTTTCATAACGGATTGTCAGCTTAACCAAAATGACGATGTGAGCTTATTTCGACTATAGGACACTATCTGGTCTTTGTCCTTTCATACTGATGAAATTTGGATAAGCTAATTAGCTAGTTGAGAAAAACTTTATAACAGATGAAAGCATTAACTATACTTAGAAGTAACGTTTATCGCCACTTATACATGACTATTCCGTAGGAACCGACATTACTGCTATTTTCAATCACAGGAGGACGCCTCCTCCAGCTGGTTATTTGATGCACTCTGCACCCGATACATATTGCAAGCAGGGGAGTGAACTCCTATGATCTTCTAGCCACGGGACCACCAAACCGACCTTCCTGTCGTCATCCTCGTGATGGATACTTTGTTGCAAGATCATATCTATATATATATATATATATATATATATATATATATATATATATATATACATATATATATGACGTGCTTGTATTCTCTGTCAACCAACTTCACTCACAAGGCAGAGTATGCTTAGTACATATATATTTATATGTTTCTGTTTATATATGTATGTGTGTGTGTGTGTGTATGTGTGTGTGTGTGTGTGTGTGTGTGTGTGTGTGTGTGTGTGTGTGTGTGCGTGTGTATGTATGTATTTAAATAATTATTTTTTAAAATCTTTTACTGGTTTCAGTCATGCCGGGGCACCGCCTTGAAGAATTTTAGTCGAATGAATCGACCCCAAGAATATTATTTCTTTTACAGCCTGATACTTATTCTATGAGTTTCTTTTGCTGAATCTATAAGTTACGGGGACGTAAACACACCGATACCGGTTGTCAAGCGATGGTGGAGGTGAAACACAGACACATAAACGTGCACTCATACATATATGACGCTTTCTATCAATGAAATCCACAAGCGTCTTTTGTTAGAGCCTTGGGCCTATAACAGGAGTCACTTGCTCAAGGTGACATGCAGTGGACTGAATCCGGAACCATGTGGTTGGGGAGTAAACCTCTTACAACACAGCCACACCTACACCTTTAGTTAAGTGGGGAAACAGTTTGAACTTCCGTAAGTCGAGGTATGCAGTATCAACGCAAAGGTTGGGAGAAATCAAATGTTGCAATTCCGGAGACAAAATGTTGGATAAAAATGTTTAAGGTATCTGGTACCCTAATCTAAAATGTAACATTTAGAAACACTATAAGAGGGTGCTGAAAAGTTCTTGGTTTTGGGTAAAAGAAGATACAGGAGGATCAGTTAATTATGATTTTATTCAACATATTCCCCTCTCAGATTCACGCGCTTACTGCAACGGTCCTTCAGTTTCCTAAGCTCTGCAATATTTTCTTTTCGAGTCTAGGCACAAGGCCCGAAATTTTTGGGGAGGGGTCAGTCGATTAGATAAACCCCAGTCGATTACATCGACCCTAGTACGCAACTAGTACTTAATTCATCGACCCCGAAAAGATGAAAGACAAAATCGACCTCGGAGGAATTTGAACTCAGAACGTAAAGACAGACGAAATACCGCTAAGCATTTCATCCGGCGTGCTAACGTTTCTGCCAGCTCGC
>NC_142936.1:56206464-56208964 GCF_046866305.1 Octopus bimaculoides | reverse complement strand
GGTATGAGTTCAAAATACTTTTTGCTCTAAGTAATTTTTCATTTGTATTTTAAAAGCATGGCAGACGTTTACTTAATTGTATGTGTGTGTGTGTGTTCATGCGTTCGTATCTATGCACACAAACACAAGCACACATACTCACACACACGTACACACACATACACACAAATACACACAAACACACACACTCAAATGTATATACGAGGGGGTACTGAGAAGTTCTTGGCTTTGGGTAAAAACAATACAGGCGGATCAGTTAATTGTGATTTTATCCAACAGATTCCCCTCCCAGACTCACACACTTATTGCAGCGGCTCTTCAGTTTTTCTAACTCTTGTAAAAGAACTCGGTCGGTTTGGCCTCCACCCAGGCCTTTCGCGACACCCTTTCAGCAAGTCCTACCAGTAACAATTATGTCGGGTACAGAGTCTTTGAAAAACAACAACAAAAAATTGGGGGATGGGTAGCTTCTCTTCATAGCACGCTCTTCTATGAAGTGTCAGAAAGATCCGTTACATTTCTGTGTCCTGGATAGTGTTGTGGTATAATATGTGCCAACAACCAGGTCGCAGAGTGAAAATAAAACGTGGCCCTTCACACAGTGCTATTTAGAAATAAACAAAAGTAAAACTAAATTTTTTCTAGATAGTTAAAATGAATCTCTCACAATGCAGTTGATTCAGCTATACCTCATGATCTTGGATCAAATCATTAATCAAACAAGTTCATCCTCATTACAGAACTGTGGTAGTACGAATATGATTATACATCACCGTTGAAATCTGTTGAGACGTGTTGTGTCATATTAGTTGTAAACGACTCGCCAAAGATCAGGTACTCTTGTAGCTGCGCTTCCCATTTTCCAGTCATGAAAACACAGTCAAATTCATCAAACACCACTGCACTGACTTCGTAGAGCCCCCCCCCCCCACGACAAAAACCAACCCCAAGAGAACTACCTTATAACGCGAAATGCATCACCTAACGAATAAATTCCACCAGTTTTATGGTGATTCAGTGCCTGGAAATACTGAATAAGCATGAAAACATTGCTAGTTTGATAAGTGCACTGATTAAGGAGGCGACCTTCTCTTTTTCCAATGGTCTATTACTATCCATGATATATTTTTCATTGTCTTTTTCATATCTTTTATATCTCCTCTTCTCTTTAATAACAGCCTCCAAATTGGTAAAGTTGTCTAAATGGCAGTGAAGGAATCCATCAAAAATACTTGCTTTAATTTGTTTTGATGAAATTTTCTATAAATAACTTTCGTTCTCGGTGCTCCGTTCCCATGTGTATCAAACACAAGAACAGAAAATTCCGTACATTGAGGTACGTCTTACGATTCAGTGTAAGCTTGGCTCATATATCTTCGATTTGATATTGGACGATCTAAGATTTATAAATAGCAAACTTCAAGGTGGTTGTCGGTTGATTCCAGACCATTGCACACCAAAGCTCTTGTTTTTTTTTCTTTTAACTTAACTCAGATTCATAAGTTAAAATTTTGTTTGTATTGATTGCCAAATCTTATTCCAAAATACTCAAAATATGCCCTTCTATAAAAATCTCAAACAGGTTGCTTCTGTTGTAAAGGATCCACAAACGGAACAAGAGACATCTGAATTGTGCTTGCACTTCCTATATCAACACGTATTAGAAGTAGAAGATTGCAAGTTTAACTTATTAATAACAATCAACCTAGTTTTCGTTGGGATGGAACTAACTAATGTTGACATAAGGAAGAACATGACTACAGTCATCTAGATTAGTTTTGCATGCAAACTAGTCTGGGAAAATAGTCTAACTGTTCTCTCACTCTCATAACCTTTCAAAGTTTACAAGCTATTTTTGATAAGGAGTTTATCTGTTTTACAGTTTGCTCAGCTAATAAAAAATCTAAGAAAGATACTGTTTCAAACTGTTGTTCCATTCCCAAAGTTTTCATGCAATACTTCATAACAAGGAATGTGTCTACTTAACAACTTTGTTTTCAACTAATAACAACTGCCAGTCGGTACTTCCTCATTCTGAAGGATCTATGCCAGATATTTTCTCGGTTTTAGAGTTGTTTATCTGGAAAGCATCTTCATGGACTACACTGCACTGTTTTATAGTGATTTAGGTGTTTGTCTTTATTATTTGCCTACAGTCAAGTTCTTCGAATCTTTCAAGTTAACATATCAACAAGGTGATTCTGATGTTTAGGCTTTGTAAAAAATTAAATTGATTTTGTAGGTGCTACATCAATTAAAAAAACAAACAAACTAAGAAACAGAACGGTCTGAACGAAGGCTGAATACTATCTGAAGTTTTCCAGAGAGCCAGACACTAGAAATGTCATACTTCTCGCTTGAATTGATTGCTTTGACAAAATGTCACATTTGGAATCAGCTCCCACCAAAAATAACCTAAAGCTGGCTTCACTTTTGAGAAAAATCAAATATGTGAAGGTGCGTGGCTTAGTGGTTAAGGCGTTACACTCATGATCCTAGG
>NC_142936.1:56183964-56198964 GCF_046866305.1 Octopus bimaculoides | reverse complement strand
ATAGTATAAGCACCTGGCTTTAAAAAGGAATAAGTCCTGGGGTCGATTTATTCGACTAAAACCCTTCAAGGCGGTGTGCCAACATGGCTGCAGACTGAAACAAGCAATTGTGTGCATGTGTGTATTTGTATACATGTATTTTTAAATAATTATGTGAAAACATGCAGTTAAAGCGCTAGTTCGTGTAATACATAAAAATTAATGACGTATAAATGACTAAAACTGGATGTATATTGAGATTTAATTACAGATATGAAAGAGAGATCCCTATTGGCTGTATGGATTTATATATACATATTTATAGACAAATTTGTTGTTGAAAATGTACCCAAATTTGAAAAGCTTGTAATTGTTTAAAATAAATATATTTACATATATACCAACAATATTTTTTATTTATCAATGGTAAAAATTTAGGATTATGAATTAGAAAAACATGTTGAAAAGTTTCAATGTTGACAAGTTTATATGTTCATAAGAGTCAGTCATATTAAAATTGTGCATCAACTTGTTTAAATGTACAAAGTTCATTAGTGTTTGTAGTGATCGAGAAGAAATAAATATCATCAGAGTTTCAGTTATTCTGAGTTTAGAAGAAAAAAAACCAAGGGAGAAATGAAGATAATAAAAAAAGGGATTTAGTTTACAATTGCTCTGATTCTCTTTCCGTCGTGTGGAGGAAATTCCGCTTGCAACGGTGTGTTTTTGAATTCGGTGTATTTATAATTTTTTTCTGCGAGCGGATCTGATTTTTGATTCGTTAAAGTACTGGTGACGTCTTGTTTTTACGCTGGTCAAGTTTGTTGTTCTGTCTGGTTGGCTTCCCTGTGGGGAACAGTCATCAGCCGATCTACTTCGCTGATTCTCTTAAAGGGTCATTTTGTCTTATTTGCTGAAGTTTGGTTTTGATCGGAGGTAAAATTTCATTGGTCTAGAATTAGGTACGTCAGCAACTGGTGTTTGTAAAATTTCATTGGTCTAGAGATAGGTAACGTCGGTAACTGGTATGGTAATTTGGAGTTGCGGTTTAAAAAAATGATGGAAGACTGTTACTAAAGTTTTTAAAATTGTCTGTTGTTCCTGGTTGTTTTTTGTGGAGAAATTGAGTCCATTTCCCTTTTTCTCTTTAGTGTTTTTTATTCTTTCTAAAGGATATTCAGCTGTGGTTTATATTTTTTAATGCGTATGCTTTCCTTATTTAAACGGAATTGCGTTGAAGTGTTTCCGGTGCATTGATATAGAGGGAAGATTTGGTATTTCGGGTTTATGTTTACGGAGCATTGGTCTAGGTATTTGCCTACGGGAATTTTCCTAGTCGTGGAGTCTCGGATTTATTGCTTGTGCAACGTTAGTCTGTCCCTCAAGGTTAAACTAGTTTGACCTATGTAGTTTCCACCACACCCTCCAAATTTGAGAACATAAATTAAGTTCTTCGAAGCACAGATGAAGTGATTTTTTATGGTAAAAGTTTGACCTGATTTAAATTTGTATGTTGAGCCCTCTAAGAGGAAGTTCCGCAGTTAAGGCGGTTGCACATTTTGATCAGTGGGGTTGTATTTTTACAGGGTAAGTTGGCGCTGGTGAGTAACTTTTTCAGGGATTTCAGTTGTCTCTTGCTTTTGATAATCCTATGTGTTTCCAGTACCGTTTTTATTCGGAGGTCCTTCATAAGATCGGGTATGTAGAAAGTTTAGTCATTATCTTGGATTGACTATAATTGTTCACTTTTTCATAGTAGGTATTGACTTGAAGGAGGATTACGACACCACTCCATTTATCAGCTTTTTAAATAATTATAGTGTGATCCTCCTTGAGATTATTAATGATTTCCCATTCTTCTCGACTTGTATTTGTTTTAAATTTTCGTGGTGGGAGTAAATTGTAGGCATAATTGGAAACCAAATCACAAAAGTTATCCAGTTTGATTTCTTCCTTTTGTCGGACAGTACTTACTTTTATTGCGAAGCATTGAGTGATCATTATTTTCTTTAACCAACAGCTTTTCAGCGATTCGAAGTTTTCTGCAGGACTCTTGGATATCATTTTGTACATCATTTAGGTTCGACCTTTATGCTGTTGGAGTCAACTTCAGCCACTTTGCGAGAATTTTGATTTGTTGGTTTGAAAGGGTTTATGTGAGAGATTTATCACCTTCAGAATCTCACATTTAGTTGGTGCCATCTAGTGTCCCGGTTTTGGCCCAGTTTGCCTTAAAATGGTTTCTTCGGTTTTGATATAAGGAATTAGTGTTCCTATTGATTGTCATTCTGCTGACCCTTGGTCTACTGTGGGTTCTCCGTTGCGGTCTGGTCTGAGGCGGGTGGTCGTAATGGTTATATCATGTTTGGATGAAGTGGTTATTGCGGACGATATGTCTCGAGCGGGAGAAGTTTCTACTTCTTCTTTGGTCCTGTTTGAGGTCTTCTCTAAGTGAGATGTGTCTCGGATGTGGGGAATTATTATTTCTCTTATAATTCTATCCAAAAGAGTTATTCAGGAAGACATTACGTCTGAGACGTGGAGGGTTCGTGGGGTGAAATGGGTCTCTGTATCTTTGAGTGGGGGTGTGTTGTCTTGTGGTGAAAAGTGCAATGAAATTTCCCATTTTGTGTCTTTGATGAGTATTTGGAACTCTGGAGAGGGTATTGGTTATTCTTGGTTCTGGATGGGCCTTCAGGTCTTGTTCCGGTAGTGACTTCCTTCCGGTTGTGTGGAGTTCGAAAGTTTTAGTTTTTTTCAAAAAAGGGTTATCAGATTGGTACTCTTCCTTGAATTTTTCCTCATAGTGATTGAACCCATCGTTGTTTTTTCCCGTCTATGATGTGAAATTACTTCCTCGTTTTCACACTTCTTTCTGCAGAGTAGAATGTATATATGCATATATGTATGTGTGTGTGTGTAATTGAAAACGAAGATGAGAGTGGAGATTTATTTACATCAAAAGTCTTGTACAGCATATATAACAATGACCACCATATGTTTCAATTGCAGCAATTGCACATTGCTCCGTATGCAATTATGCATCATAGTCGCTTCAGTTTCATCAAGGGTCCATCACTTACGACATTTTCAAAGTGAAATAATGCAAACAAACTTCCTGCGTTGGTATTCAGTTGAAAGTTATAGCGTTACTTTTTAAATCAAATTGAAATCTGGTCTTATAATCACTTCTACTGGTATTACAGTTGAACCGTGGTTTATACAATGTTCATTTATATAACAATCAATTGTAGCAGTTTTGTTTACATTTTACTGTATGGAGTACATTATTTATTCAGAGGTAATTCACTTATGTTTGGGTTTATACCCTCAATTAATATTGTTATTGTTATTATTACTAAAATTATTTTAGTATTATTTGCAAAAATATCATTAATTATCACAATCATTATATTAACTAGTATAATTACTATAGATGGTAATTTATGTTCCTTTAAGCCGTTTAAACGCATGTTTAATCCAATGTGGACATTTGATAGCCTGTTCCTGTCTAGTGTTTATAATAATATATTTAGAAAAGAAAATTTGGTACATTTCCTTCACACGAACGTTATATCAGTTATCGCCTACTCTATAAGGTTTTGCTTTACTAATAATTTACCAAGCAATCGAAAATACTGTTTCTATCTTTAAGTGCCCAAATTAGCTTACTAAGGCTAGCAGTATTCATTTTGTCCCTATTTCTAAACGAACTTAAATGATTGGCAATTCTCTGCTTAATATAACATAAGCTAGCTCCTATATAGAAATATTCTCTATTCTCTAAGGTAATCTTACATCTGTATACGATATTTTTATGTTTACAATCAGAGCCAAGCGGACAGACTCTGTACCTTGCACAATTGCAACAATTGCAAATAATAGTTCTAGTACTTCCATCACTATCGTCATATATATATATATATATATATATATAAATATATATATTGTTTTGCAATTTTGTCCCATTCTGTATTATACATATATATGTATGTGTGTGTGAGTGTGTGTGAATGTGTGCGCGTGCGTTTATTTGTGTACGTATTTGTCCCCCGACTTCGAATGATACCCGGTTTTGGTTTCTATGCATCCCCATAACCTAGCAGTTCAGCATAAGAGACCAATGGAATAAATACGAAACTTAAAAATGCAAATATTTGGTGTCGATTTGCTTGATTAAAACTTTCACAGAAGTGCCCTTGCCTAACCGCAATCCAATGACTGAAGAAAAGTAAAAGATAAAAGATGAGTAAACCTAGCAATAACGAATCTATAATGATTACTGGAAATAGGTGTAAGTCAAATTTACAGCTGTAAACACACACACACACACGCACACGCACACACACACGCACACACGCGCACACACACACACACACACACACACATACACACATATATATGTAGTGTGTGTGTGTGTGTGTGTGTGTGTGTGTGTGTGTGTGTATGTATGTATGTATGTATGTATGTATATCAGGACCGAAAGTACAAAATACAGGGTGAATAATGTTGATGCAATCTTAGTTTAGAGTGATGAACTTATATGGCTATTATGCTCCGTGTAATTATACAATAGCTACATAATTCTCTCATTCAGATCACCTGTTTTACGTATTAACAGGTGGTGATACAGTGCCTGAAAAAGTAGTGTCAATATGAAATCTAAGGCAGTCCGTATGGCATGTCTACTTGTATTATTTAGCTATGAATACAAAATATATTCCATATCCCTATTAAGTACCATATTTTTTCAGGTGTTTGATAATAATTGCTAAGCATAAAACGATATTTGTATGTGTGAGTGTGTTATATGTACGTGCAAATATGTGTATGTATACAAAGAAAGGTGAAAAATGGCGCGAGTGAATACTGATGAAGGGATATGACGGTAAGTACACACACACATACATACGCATGCACGCACAAACGCACACGCACGCACATACTGCTTACATAAGTAGTTAAGTAGAAATAGTCGAACAGGTAGGTGAGAGTCTGTGAGTATATGCATGCACTTGAGTGTATGTGTGTGTGTGTGCGAGCGTGTGCAAGAGTTTGAGTGTATGGATACATGCGTAGATGGATGGATGGAAGGATCTATCTATCTATCTATCTATCTATCTATCTATCTATCTATCTATCTATCTATCTATATATATATATATATATATATATATATATAGATAGATAGATAGATAGATAGATAGATAGATAGATAGATAGATAGATAGACTGATTGATTCTGTGATATATGAAAGAAGGGAATAAAAGACGTAAACACGTATATTGAAAGGAATATCGATACTGATAGAAGGAAGACTGATAGAAAAACAAATGATGATGAAGTAGAACGAGGGAAAGAGTACGAAGGAATGTAAATGTATAATATATATAAATATATATATATATATATATATATACACACACACATACATAAATATGTAAGTGTAAGTATAAATGTTTAGTATGTGCATGTGTGTTTTATATATATACATATATACACATATATATTACGTATAAATATCTATATAGCTATATATAATATGCATACATTTATATTTATTACGTATAAATAAATACATAAATAAATAAATATATCTTTTCACTTCCTCACTCTCTGTTACGTCAGTGTTCTTTCTTCAAGTGAGCTGATGTAACCGAGAACGAAAGAGCGTATGTACGGTTATATATATATATATATATATATATATATGTACGTATGTATGTATGCATGATGTATGTATACACACATGCATAGAAGAGGGGAAAGAGACAGAGAGAGGGGAGAGAGAGAATCGATAGTGAGAACGAGTGAAAGAACAGAGAGAGTGAGAGGGTGGAATGAGAAAGGTACAGATGGATAGAAATAGATAGTTGGAGAAAGATAGAAAAGGAAGTGATAGAATGAGTGAATGAGAGATAGAGAGAAGTGGGAAGAAGGGGAGAGGAAAAAGAGAGGAATCACAGGGTGGAATAAAGGGAGACAAATGAAATAGCTATTGAGTTAGAAAAGCAATGAGCCATTGCAGAAGCTGTTCAGTGTTGCATGTCTGGATACATGGCATGGCAAACCTCGAATTCGTTTTAACGAAATAAATAAATAAATAAATAAAATCAACAACAACAACAGCAGCAACAACAACAACAACAAAAGCAGCAACAGTAGTAGTAGTAGTAGTAGTAGTAGTAGTAGTAGTAGTAGTAGTAGTTGCAAGAATAACAAATATAAAGAGAAAATACTTTGAGGCGAAACTCCGATCTTTATTTGAACGGCTGAATAAACAAGGCAGTCTTCGAGTTATGCTGGAATGAACATGTGGACGGCAAGGACAAACATAGTGGCTTGTATCAGTGGTAGTAGTGGTAGTATTGATGGTAGTGGTGGTAGTATTGATGGTAGTGGTGGTAGTATTGATGGTAGTGGTGGTAGTATTGATGGTAGTGGTGGTAGTATTGATGGTAGTGGTGGTAGTATTGATGGTAGTGGTGGTGTTGACGTTGGTGCTGGTGCTGGTGGTGTCGTCGATCATGGCAATGTATTGGACTAAGTTATAGATGGTTCTAGAGAGATGGTTGAATTGGCGCCAATGATGGCCAAGATAGTAATGGTTTTTGTTGTAACACTGAGTTGTGTTGTGTAGGTTGCGTTTGTTTTTGTTTGCCAGTTGTATGTATGTGGTGGCAATGGTTATAGTTGTGGTGGTCGTTATAGCAGTGGTTGTGGCAGTGGTAGTGTTTTACAGTGACGGTGAAGGTGGTGACGCTGGTGATGGTGATAATCTGTGATGGTATTGAATGGTGGCGATAGTATCGGTGGTTGTCAGTGTGGTAGTAATGTTGGTGGTCGGTCGTGGTGGTAATGATGATGGTGGTGGTGGTGGTTGTGGTGGTGATGGTCGTGGTTATGGTGGTAGTTGTAGTGACGATGGTGGCGATGGTGATAAACAGTGATGGTGGTGGTTGTAGAGCGATAGTGATTGTCGTAGTCTGTGGTTACAATGGTGGTGGTGATGACGGGTGGTAGGGATAGTGGTGGTGATGGTTGTGTTGCTAATGATGGTGGTCGGTCGTGGTGGCGCTGGTGATGGTTGAGGTGATCATGATGGTGGTGTTGGTGGTGGTCGCGTTGGT
Organism: Octopus bimaculoides; assembly: GCF_046866305.1. Taxonomy (NCBI): domain Eukaryota; kingdom Metazoa; phylum Mollusca; class Cephalopoda; order Octopoda; family Octopodidae; genus Octopus; species Octopus bimaculoides. Next base: position 56,191,854 of record NC_142936.1, on the reverse strand, counting down.
GGTGGTCGCGTTGGTGGTGGTGGTCGCGTTGGTGGTTGTGGTAGTGTTGGTAGTGGCAGTAGTGGTGAAGGTGCTGGTAGCGGTGGGGCTGTTGGTAATAGTGGAGTTGGCGATGTGTTAGTGGTGATGGCTGTTGTGGTGGAGTGGTGGTAGGAGTGGTGGCAGGAGTGGTGGTGAGGGCGATGGTAGCATGCGGTGTTGGTGATAGCACCCTATTGTAGAAACAGCAGTGCTACTACTACTGCTACTACTACTACTACTACTACTACTACTACTACTACTACTACTACTACTGCTGCTGCTGCTGCTGCTGCTGCTGCTAGTAGTAGTAGTAGTAGTAGTAATGATTGTAGTAGTAGCATCAGTAATTGTAGTAGGTGTAACAGCAGCAGCAGCAGCAGCAGCAGCAGCAACAGTAGTAGTAGTAGTAGTAGTAGTAGTAGTAGTACAGTTGCACTTGGCATCATATTAATTACAGTTAGTATTACTTAGAGTTGGTGTTATGATTACTGCAACACCAGACTGGTTAATTCTACGTTGTTGTTGCTGCTGTTGTTCTAGCAATTGTTGTTGTTGCTAATGATAAAGATGATGTGTGCTGTTAATGTTGTTGTCAGCATTGTTTTAGCCTCAACAAAGGCGTTCCATTCACGACCATCTTCGTTTGTCTTTTGCATCTACGAACTATATTGTCCAACATATGCCTTGTTTTAAGATGGTAAGACGTAAATTGAGGGAGTCCTGGCTACTATTTTTAGGGAAGTGTCATTAAGGAGCACATTTTGCAACCACGTAGCTTCGGGTTTAAAGCTACAACGCAAAAACTTGGGCAAGTGTCTATACATTAGTTTCTATAATCTCAGGCCGACTAATACCTTGTGAGTGAATTTGGCAGGCGGAAACTGTGTGGAATCCTAACACATATGTATGTATGCGTGTGTATATATATATATATATATATATATGTGTGTGTGTGTGTGTGTGTGTGTGTGTGTGTGTGTGTGTGTGTGTGTGTGAATGTGTGCCTTTGTGTCTGTGTTTGTCACCCCGTTTCCATCGGTTGACAACCGGTGTTAGTTTGTTTACGTCACTGTAATCTAGCGGTTCGGCCCAAGAGTTCGATAGAATAAATACCAGACTTAGAAAAATAAAATCGTAGGTCCTGGGGGTGAGTTTGTTCGACTAAACCCTTCAAACATGGCCGCAGTTCAATGAGTGATACAAATGACAAAAAGAAAAAAAAAAAAAAAGATAGCGGTCGGTCGAACAACGACGTAGGAGATTCCTCGTTGATGTTGGCTGGTTTTACTGTTGCTATTGAAGTAACCGTCCTCCTGTCTCATTTCCTTTGAAGATGTCTCTCAGTTTTGACAAACTGTCACTTTACATCATTTTCTTAATATCATAAAAGGATAAAGATCCCCTTCAGTCATGAATAACCATGGGATTGCACCTAGAAAGTTCCCCTTCGAGACACAAGTCTGGGCAGGGTTATTTATAAAAAGAACCAGCAGTCACCCATGCATACCAGCCTCTCCTCTCCACACCACTGATGTTATCCAAGGGAGAGGCAAAGTCCGATACAGCTTGGTACCAGTGTCGTCACAACCCATTTCTACAGCTGAGTGAACTAGAGCAATGTGAAATAAAGTGTCTTGCTCAAGAACACAACATACAGCCCGGTCTAGGAATCGAAATCACTACCTCATGATTGAGAGTCCGATGCTCTAACCACTGAGCCATGCCTGCTACTAAAATCTTTGTTTTCATCCAGATTTGATCATTCAATCATAAAAATTTTAAAATGTGTTTTTGTCCTCTCCGCGTTAATAATTCTTTTCTTACTAGCTTTTGTATGATGATCCAATAAAAATAATAGAAACACTAGCTGCATGCACATGCTTTAGGTTTACTTCATTTCCTGCTCCCTTCAGTTTCCCGCCTTACGGTAAACTTTCTCTTCAGTTTCTAGCCTGAGACCGCTGGCAATGTGGTGATTTGTCTCCCGCTAGCGATGTAAACAAGAGTGATTATATGAACCGAAAGCCAATGTGAGAGTTTCCTCTCACGATTACTATCACAATACCCTGTGTTCTAACACGACGTTCACTTTTAAGTTGATGACTTCACCTTCCTTTCATCCTTCCAGATTCGATAAAGGAATTACTGTGGAATATGTACAGACGAATGAATCGATTTAATCGATTGTATTCTTGAAGTTAGGACTCCAGATCGCCTAGTGATTCAAACGAGGAACAGAAAATGATGAGCTAACTATGAAGGAGTAATGCTAGAACTGTGAAATGTTGCATACATTAATTTCAGACCTGCGTATTAATAACTGCGTTGTTTCTTTCCAGAAACTGACATCTGTGTGTTCAAAGATTTTAAAAACAACTAGTAATGAATTCTCTTGAAAATGGACAAAGTTTAGCATCGCGCTGTTATCAAGTACCGAAACAAAATGGGTTTAAGCCCCAAGGACATTCATGTTGATATGATTGCTACAGTACGGGATGACGCTCTAGCTTTATAAACAGTGCAAAAGTGGGCATCTAAATTTAGGAAGGGAAAGGAGAGTCTTGAAGATGATCCAAAGTTTGGGTGCTCTGCAATTACCATCACCACTTAGGAAAACAGTGAACCTGTTCATCACATGGAGATGGATGACAGGCGATAGACTATAAATCAAATGGCCAATGCTATACGTATACTCCGTGAGACAGTTGAGAATATTCTACAAAATGAACTTGGCATGAAGAAGGTTTCTCCTCGGTGGGTGCCATGTGTTCTGACGCCCGATCAAGAGCGCAAAAGTTTGATCACATCACAGTAAAATCTGACATAATTTGAAGCAGATCTAGGTGGCTTCCTTGAAAGTTTCATAATCCAAGATGAGTACTGGCAGCTTCTAGAAAGATGCATCTCGTGATGTATCGCTGCTGATTGGTCCATAACTCGGACGAGCGCATGAAAAAGCTATTTATAAGCCCTGGTTTTAACTTGGTAATTTGTTGATTGTGCATTTACTTGACGTTAAATATATGTCCGGTCATAGAGTGACCAATGGTTTCGCATCCATAAAGCGCTTAGGTTGATAGACGACTCGTGAGACTCTAATAACCGAAGGCATATAACCTCTCTTCAAACCTCTCTTATAATCTCTCTTATAACCTCTTTTCAAAAGGGTTTGAAGAGAGGATGTATGCCCTCGACCATTAGAGTTTGATAAATCGTCTATAAAGCTAAGCGCTTTATGAATCCAAAACTATTGGTCACTCTATGACCGGACATATATTTAACTTTATGTATATACATTACTGCTTTAACTTTTAGAGTAAGCTTCTTTTTCGGATATATGACACATTGACGATATATATATATATTTATATAAACAGTGGTTGGACAAAATAATTGGAACACGTGTTAAATTTAATAAATATTTAGTTAATATGGAGTCGGTCCCCCTTTAACTTTCTGAATAGCTTCGATGCGTCCAAGAATTGATTCGTACAGCTTCCTGACTTCATTGAGAGGAATCTTGAGCCATTCTTCCTGCAAAACCTGCTCCAGCTGTTGTAGATGCGACGGTGGAGAGTAATGACGTCTAACTTTTCACTCCAAGATGCACCACAAATGCTCAATAATATTAAGATCTAGACATTGAGGGGGGCACTCCATGTGTTGTAGCTCACTGCTATGCTCTTCAGAAGCTACACTTACCATCAGGGAATAATGTCTGGACCATGAGAAGGACTTGATTTACCAAAATATTCAGATAATCATTGCTACTGATCATACCATGCTGGGCAACGATTGGATTAAGATAATTCCATGAAATGGCTGCCCAAACTATCACAGACCCTCCTCCGTCTTCATTGTAGGAAAAAGAAAGTTAGGATTAAAAGCTTCTCCGGAATGCTTCCACACATAAACTTCTGCTGACGGAAGCTCCTGCCACTCGAACTCCAACAATTTTCCCTTTTTCGAACTCAGTGAGGTCACGCATCTTAGCTTAATTTATACTACGATCTGAAAAAGAAATAGAAATAATCATTAAATTAGATAAATAAAACCATCTACAATACATAATTTGGATGGATATTCGTAATATAATGACCCACTGAAATATTGGAGTTAACTTTCTACTATTCCAATTATTTTGTCCAACCCCTGTATATATACATATATATAAATATAAAGAATATGAGGGTTTTAAATCACTTGTGATTTAAACGAATAGGTATGCTGAGTAAGTGCTAAAGTTGGTCGACGGTTAGGTTCCAAGATCAGTGCTAGGGATCCGTATTAGGGTTCCGTTATAACAAGTATATATTATATTAGAGGAAAAATCAAAACCAAGACAGAACAAGTGTCTCAGGTCATTTAGAATAATTCAATTAAGGTAAGGTGAATTTGAAGTCTTACAGCCGTTTCTGGGATAACCCAGGCGGTAGGTTCGTATGGCTACGCGCTGAGCATTCCGTCATCAGTGGCATGAATATTTCAGACAGGGAAAATTTACAATTTACAAGGAATGAAATTCACAGTTTACAAGAAATAAAATAGAAGGATAAAGGAGTAAATAGAAGAATAAAGAGTAAAGGTAGAAGAATTTGAAGTCTTACAGCTGTTTCCTCTGGAAAAAAGATGAGTTGTGAACGTTATTCTTTTTCCTTTATTCTTCTTTATTACCTTTACTCTTTATTATCTCCGCCAAGGAAAGAAGTTATGTTTTCATTGGCATTGGTTTGTCTGTCTGTCCGTCTGTGTGCAAAATAACTCAAAAAGATGTGAACGGTATTTGATGAAACTTGCAGGAAAAGGTGGTAATGTCACAAGGAACAGATGATGAAATTTTGGTAGAGAAGGATTTTTCACTTGCTATATTCACTTTACATGAAGTGTTACAATGTTACATTGTTTGAAGTATTTCTCTGATTATCTCCCTTGAAAACACGTTCATCATTTTCACGTAACATATGGTGGCGTTGCTGCTTCCAAAATTTTATTTTCGTTTCTCTCTTAGTAATTTTACTCGCGTATCTATCTTACTAGAAACTGATGTATAAAGAGGTCAAACTACATAAACAAACGGCAGCGAAACAGTTCAGACATTAAATGACACTAACATACTCAAGGGTCGCTAAAAGCAGCAACAGGGGTGGGGAGGCAGTGGTAGCAACAACTGATGCTGGACCCTTGAGGGATGATTCATACTATACTGACCACAGAGGGATATAAACTAGGTACGTAGGATTAGTTTGGTAAGTAGACAGATACCTCTTTTAAAAGTAGCTTATATTGAAAACTGTTCATACTGACCTGATTAGTTGTTGAAAACAACTGATAGTGAACTATACACACAGCTCCAGTTGTGTCTAAGAATAATCTCTTCTACCATAGGCACAAAGCCTGAAATTAATCATTTTCTGAAACACTTTCACTTGCTCTAGACTCACACACACCATCACTTGCAGACACGATCACGGATACACCAGCACTTCTAGATGGAGTAGTAGATTTATTTTATTTGCTTAAAAGAAGCTTTGTTTCGCTCTCTATAAATTTCTCAGTAACACGCAGAACCATTTTTTATGGTAGTAGAAACTGTTGCACTTTATTTACAATTTCACATACTTGAATCTTGTGCTTGAAAAATATAACTCGTAAAAGAGCTTCAGTGAGACACCAGCTGATCTTACAGGAGTGACTTATCAGATAGTAGGCCTACTTTAGCAAAACATTCAACCACAGCAGCCATACCTCCCTCTAGATCTAAAAGTGTGGAGCAACGAAAGAAAGAAAATGCAGAGCGCATGAAAAAGAAAAGGCAGGAAGAGGCACTAGCGGCTGCCGACAGTCGCCGTGCGACTGACAGTGCACAAAAGCGAAGACATAGGGTAAACGAAACGCCGGAGGCTGCCGAAACTCGCCGTACGTCTGTCAGGGCAGGAATGCACAGGCATAGGCAGCAAGAAACACCGTAAGCAGCTAAGGTTCGATGTATCATAGAGAAAAACAGAATGCAAGGTCGTAGAGCAAAGATGAATTGGTTGTGGAAGAAAGTGCTGCAGTCTTCATGGCTAAGATAGAGGAAAGACCAATCTATGCTTACTGCTCTTGTCACCGACTGCATTACCGACCATCAGTTTTGGAGATGAAGGCTGAAAAATATCCCACAAACAGAACAATTGACAACATTCTTAAAGCAAGCAGTGGAATGATAACATATGACGAATCATGGGTTTGCAACACCTGCTATTTGTCGATGAAGCATGGAAAGTCCCAATTCAATCATGGATCAATGGCTTGGGGCTGGATGTAATACCACCAGAATTATCTGACCTGAGTCCTTTAGAGCTGAGACTGATCAGTCAGAGGATCCCATTTAGGAAGTTTGTAGGTCTGCCAAAAGGAGGACAAAAAGCCATCCATGGTAGTGCAGTAAATGTGCCATAAAAGCTACAACCTGTGGTGTCATTGTTGCTGAGGCTTCCTGACACAGCAGAAGTGGTAGCTCTGAAACTGAAAAGAAAGCTCTGCTACAAAGGGTATTATATGCACAAATATATTTAGCCTAAAAAGGTGATGGAGGTACTCAACTGGATGAAGCAGAACAACCCTTTCTGTAAGGACATCGTCATCTGCACAGACTGGGAAAATCGGTCTGAAGATGATGATCCAGGGCTGTGGGAAGCAATAGCCAAAGCCTGTCCAGAGGAGGTGGAAGTTGATCAACCAGAATCCCCTGCTCCTCTGTCACCCATGCCAACTGGGAACAGTTACTGCATGCTGGAACATCTGGCTAAGACGCGTAACTTGAAGATAAAGCAGATCCCTGCGGATGGTAACTGCTTCATTCATGCTGTATCAACATCTCTCACTTCACTTGGAGAGCAGAACATCGATGGGCTCGACATACGACAAAAGCTCATTGACTATCTTGAGACAACATCCGACAAGCAGTACTACTTTGGCTTTTTACAACTTAACAACAGCCTACACCAGTCATCTGTACATGACCATCGTCCTTGGTGATTTCAACGTGGATCACCTTGATTCCCCTAACCATGAGATTTTGACAACTATGAACCAGTTTGGGCTCGACCAACTAGTCAAAAAACCCGCCACCGACTATGATAGCCTGCTAGATTATGTTTACGTGAACCAGGATCGGCGTCCACAAGTCACCGTAACCGACTGATACTTTTCAGACCATGATGTTGCGTGTATCTCACTCAAGTTGTAGGTAATTGTTGTTCCTTTTTAGTTGTATGGTGAAACTATCTTGTTGTTGTCATTGATGTATTATAACTGCTTCAGATGATTCCTGTTTTTAGAGGTTTTTTTTTCTAAAAATCATATGGCTGTGTTATTTTTTTTACCCCCGCCAAGGAGGTTATGTTCTTGCTGGCGTTGGTTTGGGAAATTGAGCGATGTTCAGCACGCGTGTATATGGGTGAAAATGAGCTGCTTGGCGGAGGTCTGCGCTCTCCGAGAGCTTTTGTAGTTCTTCTATTTACTCCTTTATTCTTCTATTTTAATGATCTTTCAGTCTGCTATAATGAATCCATGAACACATATAAAACATCCAAGGATAGATGTTTGCCCCCTGGAGATATTATGAGGGATATTCTGCTCTGAAAATATTATGAGGGATATTATGCTCAGGTCATATAAATATAAATTCAATATTTACTTGATATTTACTGAGTATTAACTGAAACAGATGTAAGTGAAGATGATTAATTTGCTGCTAATAATAAACAATAATTGACATCTCAATCTCCGTTTTCTTTTTTCTGATATATATATATATATATATATATATATATATATATATATATATATATAAATAAATAAAAGCGTGTAGATATTAAGCTGAAA
>NC_142936.1:56171464-56178964 GCF_046866305.1 Octopus bimaculoides | reverse complement strand
TATATAAGTCTTTTTCCAGTGAAGTTATTCACTGATATCGAAAAAGTGAAAACAAGCAATGTTAAATCTCTGAACGAGGTGTTAACAGTAACTGCACGATAAAGTGAAGTATATTTGCCATTTAAATGTGGCTGACCCCTAAGTGTGGATGTTACTGTTGCTTTTAGCCCCAGGAGAACATCTCCTCCAGTTGGCTTATCGACACATATCTGTGTCCTGTCTATTTTTGCCAAGGGAAGTTATCCTTCCCATCTTGATCTGCGATACGTACGGACCCGAGTTTCAGGGTTATTTCCCTTCCTCAGCGTACGATAATCGCCGACCTTTGATGAGAATGACAATCCCTTGGCAATATATAAGTCTTTTTCCAGTGAAGTTATTCACTGATATCGAAAAAGTGAAAACAAGCAATGTTAAATCTCTGAACGAGGTGTTAACAGTAACTGCACGATAAAGTGAAGTATATTTGCCATTTAAATGTGGCTGACCCCTAAGGGTGGATGTTACTGTTGCTTTTAGCCCCAGGAGAACATCTCCTCCAGCTGGCTTATCGACACATATCTGTGTCCTGTCTATTTTTGCCAAGGGAAGTTATCCTTCCCATCTTGATCTGCGATACGTACGGACCCGAGTTTCAGGGTTATTTCCCTTCTTCAGCGTACGATAATCGCCGACCTTTGATGAGAATGACAATCCCTTGGCAATATATAAGTCTTTTTCCAGTGAAGTTATTCACTGATATCGAAAAAGTGAAAACAAGCAATGTTAAATCTCTGAACGAGGTGTTAACAGTAACTGCACGATAAAGTGAAGTATATTTGCCATTTAAATGTGGCTGACCCCTAAGGGTGGATGTTACTGTTGCTTTTAGCCCCAGGAGAACATCTCCTCCAGCTGGCTTATCGACACATATCTGTGTCCTGTCTATTTTTGCCAAGGGAAGTTATCCTTCCCATCTTGATCTGCGATACGTACGGACCCGAGTTTCAGGGTTATTTCCCTTCTTCAGCGTACGATAATCGCCGACCTTTGATGAGAATGACAATCCCTTGGCAATATATAAGTCTTTTTCCAGTGAAGTTATTCACTGATATCGAAAAAGTGAAAACAAGCAATGTTAAATCTCTGAACGAGGTGTTAACAGTAACTGCACGATAAAGTGAAGTATATTTGCCATTTAAATGTGGCTGACCCCTAAGGGTGGATGTTACTGTTGCTTTTAGCCCCAGGAGAACATCTCCTCCAGCTGGCTTATCGACACATATCTGTGTCCTGTCTATTTTTGCCAAGGGAAGTTATCCTTCCCATCTTGATCTGCGATACGTACGGACCCGAGTTTCAGGGTTATTTCCCTTCCTCAGCGTACGATAATCGCCGACCTTTGATGAGAATGACAATCCCTTGGCAATATATAAGTCTTTTTCCAGTGAAGTTATTCACTGATATCGAAAAAGTGAAAACAAGCAATGTTAAATCTCTGAACGAGGTGTTAACAGTAACTGCACGATAAAGTGAAGTATATTTGCCATTTAAATGTGGCTGACCCCTAAGGGTGGATGTTACTGTTGCTTTTAGCCCCAGGAGAACATCTCCTCCAGCTGGCTTATCGACACATATCTGTGTCCTGTCTATTTTTGCCAAGGGAAGTTATCCTTCCCATCTTGATCTGCGATACGTACGGACCCGAATTTCAGGGTTATTTCCCTTCTTCAGCGTACGATAATCGCCGACCTTTGATGAGAATGACAATCCCTTGGCAATATATAAGTCTTTTTCCAGTGAAGTTATTCACTGATATCGAAAAAGTGAAAACAAGCAATGTTAAATCTCTGAACGAGGTGTTAACAGTAACTGCACGATAAAGTGAAGTATATTTGCCATTTAAATGTGGCTGACCCCTAAGGGTGGATGTTAATTATGCACCAACCCAATATATATAATATGATTTGTTTAAGCAGATGTATTTGAGAATACAAACGAAAGTGTGTTTCATAAATAGACATACGCACACACACACATACACACACACACACACACACACACACACACACACACTTTTTCCAAGCACTGGTGTTTTATTCGCGTGTATCCAATAGTTCAACTCTACCAGTGTTCACATATACATACGTTCATATTCAGAAGAACAGATATGATGACAGTCAGTCACCAATATGACAGTGTGTCGTGATTGCTAATCCAATGTCTCCGCCATGCTATTTCGGTATCATGATGACAGACTAAAGTAATCTTGTTCGGTACGAGATTTAAAGTGAAATATCTACGTAGTTTAACTGTTGTACTCTTTTCTATGAGTCCGTCCGTCCGTCTGTCCGTCTGTCTATTCTTCTGTCTCTCTATCTCTCACTATGTCTCTCGCTTTTTCTCTCTTTCTCGTCGACTTGATCGTGTTTCCGTGGCGGCTGCAGATTAAAACTTTGTTACCGATAGTTGTTTTTATCATTGTCGTTGTTATTGCTGTTATTCTTATTATTGCTAAAGTTTAGTGAAATGCTTGAAGAGGTAGGAAGTCAGAAAGAATGCCTCACCATATTTGCTTGAAATTTATGAGTTCAACATTGGTTTTCGTCCTTTCGAGGTCGATAAAATAAACTACCAGTAACTACAATAAACTTCTGGAGACGATGTAATTTCTCTCAAAACCTAGATCAGAAATCGTTGTTGCTGTTGCTCTTCTTCAGTAGTAACTGGCCTATATATATATATATATATATATATATATATATACATATATATATATATATATATATATATATATATATATATATATACATATATATATATATATATATATATATATATATATATATATATATATATATATATATATATATATATATATATGGGAGAATGTACGAAAAAACAACAACAGACGAGGACAGGTGGTGTAAATAACAAAAGGATGTATTAGTATGATGCTCGGGAATACGGAAAGTCTTTGACGTTTCGAGCTACGCTCTTCAACAGAAAGAATACGGAGACAAGGAGAAAAACACGGAGAAAAAAAATTGAATAGTGTTCAGTCAACGGTCAATCATAATAATGGCTAATAACGGCTGACCGGAAGTTAGAAATTCTTTTTTCAGGAGAGCTAAGGAAAAGGGCGAGATAACAAACGGTGATCGAAGAACGAGGGGCTGTGTGTGTGGGAGATAGAATGCTGGTGATCTTGACGTATGTAGTGTGAAAATGGGGAGGGGAGAAAGGAGTTGGTCAGTTGTAGTGTGTGCGTGGTGTGATGCGAGGGTATTGGTGTGATGTGATGTGAGGGTGTTGGGAGGTGGGGAAGGCATGGGTGGAGTGTGGGTTAGGCTGAGGGTGGGGTAGAGGTAGGGGTATGTGGGTGGGGTATGTAGGTGGGGTATGTGGGTGGGGTATGTGGGTGGGGTATGTGGGTAGGGGGTGGGTGGTGGGTGTAAGGAATTGGATGGGGTGGAGTGGGAAGGTAGAGTAGGAGTGTGTTGGGGTGTGGTGGGATGAGCTTATGAGGGGTGTTGACGATGAAGAGGGAAGGGGAAGGTGGATGTAAGAGAGGGGGAGGGTGGGTATGGGAGGGGAGAGAAAGAGAGAGGAAGAGAGGAGAGAGTAAGGGTGAGAGAGTAAGAGAGTAAGAGTGTAGAGAGTAAGAGTGAGAGAGAGGGGAGTACGAGAGAAGAGAGTGAGAGAGAGTAAGAGAGAGGAGAGAAAGAGTAGGGGTGGTAGGAGGGAGGGTGGGGGAGAGAGGCAGGAGCAGGGGGTGAGATGGAGAAGGGAGGGGAGTTGAGCCCATGTGGCGCAAAGGAGCGAAGAGAGAAGATTAATCCCTGTTCACGGCGCAAACGGGAGTTCGGATGGCCCCTGTGCATGGACAATCCAAACACGGACAGGTGTTGCTGCAAGGAGTGGCCGGCAGAACGGAAGTGGCGTGACACCGGGGTATCATTGCCAACGTTGATGTCTCGGAGGTGTTCCGCGAATCGGTCGGGCAGGCGGCGCCCCGTTTGTCCGATGTACAGAGAATGGCAGAGAGAGCAGGAGATGCAATAGACGATGTTGGTAGAAGTGCAGGTGAAGGAGTCGGTGATGCGAAAGGGTCGGTGATGGGTGCTGGTGAGGAGGGTGGTGTTGGAGAGGTAAGGGCAAGTGCGGCAGCGTGGGCGGGAGCAAGGGAACAAGCCAGGTTGGGAGGTTGGGTTGGGGAAGAAGCTGTGGACCAAGAAGCTGTGGGCTCGTTTGAAGGAGGGGAGGGGTCGATTAGGGAAGATGTGGGAGGTGGAGGGGTCGGACTGGAGGCGCCGAAAAACTCGGAGAATGGAGCGTTGGAGGGGTAGGGTGGTGGGATGGTAGGTGAGGGGAAAAGGGAGGCGGGAAACGGCAGGGCGGGTTCGGGGGGGGGAGCAGATGCACGGTCCACAGACCGTGCTCTGGCAAGGGCGGTGTGGATGGTGGTGGGTGGATATCCACGCAGGCTAAAGTGGCGAGCCATGAGTTGAGACTGAGTCTCAAAGTCATGGCTGCGTAGACGGAGGAATTGGGAATAGGGGATGGAAAGTTTTGTGTGTCTAGGGTGGGAGGAGGAGAAGTTGAGATAGGAGTGTGAGTCTGTGTGTTTGTAGTGGATGGAGGTGCTAAGGGCGGAGTGGAGGATGCTGACCGAAATGTCGAGAAAGGGGACAGAGGTGTCAGAGATAGTACAGGAGAAGTGGAGGGCAGGATGGAAAGATTGAAGGAAAGAGAGGAACGGGTCAAGATGTACGCGGGAGAGTGAGGTGGCACCGATACAGTCGTCGATATACCGACCGTATAGTTCGGGAGTAGGACCAGTGAAACTGGAGAATATTTGGGCCTCAACATAACCAACGAAGAGGTTCGCCTAGTTGGGGCCCATTCTCGTCGCCATGGCAACTCCCGAGAAATGCTGGTAGATATCTCCCGCGAACGATATCTATCTATCTATCTATCTATCTATCTATCTATCTATCTATCTATCTATCTACCTGTATATATATATATATATATATATATATATATATATATATATATATATATATATATATATATATATATATATATATATATATACACACACACACACAATTTCTTTCAGTTTGAGAAGCTAAGCTTCGTGAACTTAGAAATATCTATCTCACACACACACACACACACACACACACACACACACACACACACACACACATATGTATGTATGTATGTATGTATGTATGTATGTATGTATGTATGTATCACTAGGCATTTTGTGTAACGCTCTAAGGGTCTTACCAATCCAAATTTAAATGGAGAAAGGGCCAGAAAGGGTAGTAAAATTTATTTGTCAACAGAATGTGACGGTTCTATAAAAGACGATCTTACCGTTGTTTAAGCCCCAGGAAAACATCTTTTCCAGCTGCTATCGACACACAGTCTTTGTCTGAATAGTGCTTGCAAGGGAGATCATCACTCCCATTTCCAGCCTATATATAAAACTTCTTTAAATTTTCAGTAGATACGTGACAGGGAGCAAACTTTTTCTTTCTCAGACGCTGCACGCACACACACGCATCCGCGCGCGCGCATATATACGCATGTACATACATTACCGGCTTGTGGGTGTCCCCTGAAGTGAGACAGAGGCAAGATACTCATGCAAAGGTAAGTCCCTTTAATGGCTACGGCAGCACAAAGTTTGTCGTATATGAAATTTAAGTAACATCGAAGCACCCCAGTGGGAAGGCAAACGTGTGGAAGTGTGTGAGTGTGAAAGAAGCTCTTTGCAGGATCACACTTAACAACTATAATTCCTCTTTTAATATTCAGGTGGGATGTATTGTTGTAGCCATGTCTAAGCATGTATGGTTGTTGAAGAAAAAGCGCCGTGGATTGCAGCAGCAAATAGTGAGTGCTGGAGAAGTGCAAGCCTTATTTCAACAGCAATAGGAGGTGCGGGCTATGTCTGGCTGAAAAAAGAACTATGTTGAAAAACTCCCTTCGCCCAGACATCTACGTAAATCCAAGAGTGAAGTTTTTCCCTTGTCTACATGAAAGAAAATTTGTGATCGGTTACCCACAGATTCCACCATGATTATAAACGTTAGAATTTCCTCAGTCAGTCCTTCCATCATCACATCTGGTGAGTCCAGCAAAGTATTGATCATATCCAATCACACAAACGTAATCAGACATGTGCTTATGCACGCACATGTGGCTTTGAGATTTTAGGCGTCCACAAACTAGCTGTGATACTTCCTCGCCTTCAGTAACACTCTGACGAACATGGTTCTTATATGATCACGTGATTACCTTATATCATGTACTAAACCAATTGGTAAGATCGGCTGAAATTACTCCAAAATACTGTACACTTTGACTAATATTCCCACTTTATTGATAAGTATAAGAGTGCCTGTTGTTTCTGGCTAATGGATTCTTAAACGACTATACATACGTGTGTTTAGTTGTGTGTGTGAATGTGTGCGTGTGTATATGTGTATCTGCACGTGCATGTGTGTATGTATATTTATATATACATACACACATATATATATTTATACATAAATACATATATACATACATACAATGGGAAACGTTGACCTAACACACATCTGACATCCAATTAACTAAGTTAACTTTTATTCCTAAGGAGGATAAGATAAGATAAAACAATATACAAAAGAAAATTAATTGAAACCAAATCACTTCTTTTTCGTTAACGCTAACGCATTTTAATGGGATCTCTTTCAGAAATAGATAGATAGATAGATAGATAGATAGATAGATAGATAGATAGATAGATAAGTAGATAAATAGATAGTGAGAGTGGAGAGAGAATGAGAAAAAGAGAGCGATTAGGAGGAGAGAAAACGATAACATACACATTAGAGTGTGCGTGTAAATATAGCGTGTTACATGTAAATAATATTGGTTTCAAATTCGGGTGAGGTGGTAATTCAACATCGACCCTAGTACTCAATTGGTACTTACTTTATCGATCTCGAAAGGATGAAAGATAAAAGTCGACTTCAGCGGAATATGAGCTCAGAGCACAGGGAGACAGACGAAATGTCGGCTAAGTATTTTTACCCGGTGTGCTAACGACTCTACCAGTTCGCCACCCTACATGTGTATAATCGATCACTCACTGTACCGCTTTCCTTGTAATTCGAGTCCCATACTTAGGTATTACAGCAATATGTTAAGACATGTCCGGCAGTTGATTCAATAAGTTCTAATATATGAGAGGTATAATATAGCGTTGTCGCGAGAAGCAAAGAAATTTTAAAAATCAATAATTCTACCCAATATATTCAATTATTTGTAATTGTGGGTTTAAGTAATAGAGACGTTGTATTACTCAAATACGGAGACTCTTGCTTCTCACAATATAGAAACATTTCTTATAGCACCAGCAGAGAAAATGGAAAAGATATTGCGAGGAAGATGCGCGGGAAGAGTCACTCTGACTCTAGGGGCCTGCACTTGTGGACAACAATCTCAATGGTAGCGGTG
>NC_142936.1:56161464-56163964 GCF_046866305.1 Octopus bimaculoides | reverse complement strand
GAAATGAAGTATTGAATGTCTTATTGAATATATGGAATATGTCTTATTGAATATATGAAATATTGAGTGTCCAATATAAAGGATTAAATATATAAATATATAAAGGCGAATACGTATTTTCTATACCTTGTGGTATTTCATCATGGCCGGTATGACAGACTGTAATAGACTGTAATAGATTGGCTGGTTTTCTGTCTTTTATACCTATTCCTTTGGACAGCAGCAGTATGTGTTTGGCTATTTTTAGAGTTGATGCCAAGTTTATTTTTAGAAATGATGACATTTGATAGATTTTTTGTGTTTTGGTTATAAAGATAAGATTTTTAAACCCCAGTAGGTGTTTGGCTATTTTTAGAAATGATGACATTTGAGAGATTTTTTGTGTTTTTAGTTATAGGGATAAGATTTTTAAACCCCAAGCAGGATAAATTTAATCATTGTTTGTTAAGAGTAGGTTTGAATTTCTTAATAAAGTCCTTTTCTTTGCATTTTCTCTCAATTTCATTCCGGTTGTAAAGTTTATGGAATGGAAATATAATAAAAGTTTGATGACCACATGTTGCCAGATGGTTACTCAGTGGTATTTGGCGGACTTCTGGGTTTTTGATCTGTTGTCGATGCACCCGTGAGCGTTCCGATAGTGCATTACCTGTCTGGCCAACGTACAGTTCTTCACAATTAGGGCATTTGATGCAGTAGATTAGATTTCTACTTTTGCAGTTCATGTTCACATTGGTGAATATTTTCCCTGTTTTTGTGTTCATATATGGGCCGGTATGAATTGATCGGCATGTACCGCATCGGCTATCATTGCATTTGGATACAGTGAATGTTTGATTTTTGTTGCTGAGGTCAAACCTTGCTTTTGTTAATAGCTTTTTCAAGTTTTTAGGTTGTCTCTTACTGAGAGTTATATTTTGATCTGTAATGATATTTCTCAATTCCTTACTTTGTACAAGGATCGCTAAGTTCGCTTTGGCGATATTAAAGATGTTCTGGTGGCATGGATTTTGTGTCACTATAAATGGAATGATCTTTTCCTGTTTGTCTCTTCCTTGTGGTGTCCTCAGTTGTTGTATGGGTATTTTCGAAGACCGCTGAATACCATTTTCTATGAGTAGTGATGGGTACTTTTGCTTTAGCAGAAATTCTTTCAGTTCCATCAGCCGCTGATTTCTGGTCTCTATATCCTCTACAATAGTACATATTCTCCTGGCTAGGCAATATGGAATGTTGCGTTTTGTATGGGGTGGATGGCACGATTTAAAGTTCAAGTATTGATGTGTGTCTGTGGGTTTGTAATATATATCTGTGGTAATGGCGGTGTCCCTTTTAACTACCATTATATCTAGAAATGGTAATTTGCTACTGCTCATCTCCTTTGTAAATTGGATGGATGGGTGTAGGTTGTTCAGGAGGGTGTTGAATTCTTCCACAGTGGTTTGAGGTTTGGTCCAGATTATAAAGCAATCGTCCAGGTACCTCTTCCATGCTTTTTCTATAAACTTCCTAAATTCGGTGTTATATCTCTCTTCTATTTCTTGGTAGAGTTTTTGTTCCAAGTAACCCATCACCGAGTTCGCATAAACTGGAGCAAACCTCGTTCCCATAGCCGTGCCTTTAATTTGGATATAGTTCTTTCCATTGAAGAAGAAATTATTATTTTCCAGGATAAGTCTCACTGATTCTAGTATAAATGTCACCGTGAATCTGTTGGGAATTGCTTCCCTGCGTTTGTCTACCCAGTATTCCACCGCCTTTATTCCTAAATCATGTGGGATATTTGTGTATAGGCTTACTACATCAAAGCTCAGTAGGATTGAATTTGTTTCACTGGTTTTGGGAAGATGGGATAAAAAGTCGATGTCATCCCGAATGAAGCTGGGTATGTATGTACATAGTGGCTTTAAAAGAATATCGATGAAATTGCTTAGACGGTGAGTAGGGCATACTGGGCCAGCTATAATTGGTCTAAGTTTTAAATCTTTTGGATGTAGCACTTTTATGTATTCACTTCCTTGTTCTTTTACTGTCTATTGAATATCTTCTGACATATGTATTTTGGGTAAGCCGTAAAAGTTACTGGGTTTTGGTTCGAAATTGGTGATGTAGTTTCTTTCGTTGTCAGTGAGTGAGTTGTAGTGTTTAGAAACTAGGTGGTTGATCTTCTTCATGATGTGGTGGTCTATGTTCGAGGGTATTTCACAATAGAAGGTTGTATCCTTTAGTTGTTCCTCAACTAAATCCTTGTAGTATTCCACATCCATGATAACGATTGCACCCCCTTTATCTGCTTGTTTAATTATTATTGTTTCATCGTTTTGTATGCGTTTAAGTGCAGATATCTCTGATTTGTTAATGTTCGGCCTAATTTTGGTATTTTGTTTTAGGGGGAAGTTTGATAGGGTGTCGATATATTGGTCAAGGTAGATATTTCTGCCTTTTGGTGGGGTGAAATTTGATTTATTCCCCACTAAAGAATCTTCGGTTTCATTATTAT
>NC_142936.1:56108964-56156464 GCF_046866305.1 Octopus bimaculoides | reverse complement strand
GTTTTTGTGTTACGAAGACCATCTAAATAGTCACTGATGTGAAGGAGAAATAATTTTCTAAATGAGTAAGCATGAACGGCGACTGGCAAATCTCTTTCTTCTGTATTGAGAGATGAAGAAATCATATTCAGTCAGTAATTAATAACTATCACTCATTATAAGGAAATGACTTAATGCAATGACGAAACTGAAGACGGACTTGAGCGAGTACATTTAATCAAATACTAAACATACAAATAATTCTTTCTATCTTCTGAGACAGAGCGAAGAAAGAACAAAAAGGAGAGAAATATATATATATATATATTTAGAGAGGGAGAGATTGAGAGGGAGGAAGTGATTGAAAGAGAGAGAGTGAGGAGAGAGAGAGAGAGAGAGAGAGAGAGAGAGAGAGAGAGAGAGAGAGAGAGAGAGAGATAGAGAGAGAGAGAGAGAGAGAGAGCATTGCAAAAATGCATCTGGAAAAAACTCTTGTACAAATGAGGTAAAAGAAAAAATAAAAGAAAATTAGCCAGAAGTTTTAAATATGATTTTAAACAAGCAAAATTTGCAAATATTTGACCACGCTGTATTAAGTGAAAAATAGGTGCGTTTTCAGGATATTTTTTCCTAAAATTCCTTTGTAATAAATATTGACTTAACTCATAAATCCATTATTAAAGTTATTTTTTTTTACTTAAACAAATTTACTTTAAATCTCATTCATATATTGTAAAATACAGGATATATTTAATGTAAATTGACACTTGCATAATAAATATGTTTAAACTTGTTTTTGAAACATTTCTTTTATGCAGATATTATAATAACTAATTAAATTGCTTTTGCGTTCCGTGCTATTCATTTTAATAATCATTAAATGAATTTAGATTCATTCAGGCAGACTATATCGAATTTCATTTAGTCATTTACTCATTCCACTCATTTTATTCTGTCATCAAGCTCAGTGCTTGCGCCACTTTGGTATTTATTTTATATACGGCTTGCAATGCACTCCGGCGTTGCTCGGGTGTTACAACCTATGACCACATTGTATTATTTGTTCCTTTCTAATGGGCAGAATCGGCACACGAGGAGTATGCAGCAAACAACTCTTCTTTATAAACATATTTTTCGGTCATTTTCTGATGAATAACGCCCTAGAGCTATAGCAGAAAACACTTGCCCAAGGTACCATGCAGAGGGACTGAATGTGGAACCATGTGGTTGGAAAGTAAACTTCTCAACTACACAGTCATTCTTGTACCTAATGAATGTGTGTGCGTGTGTGTGTGTCTGTGTCTTTACATTTGTTGTTAAACCGAGTACTATGTCCCACTACGTGTCTAAGTTAGCAGTTCACCAAGCAGAAGTCTATAAAATAAATTTCTGGATTGAAATACGTACTGACATCAGTATGATCAATGAAATTTTTGAAGGTGATACCCCATCATGGTGTCAGTCGAAAATGCTTAATGGCTTCAGATTTAAGGTAATGGATTACTAACCACAAATTAATGATTTGAAAACTTTGTATTGAACTTCCACTCTATACAATAACACTATATCTACTTCTCAGTCTGCTTGACTTCCAACAATTAACAATTGTAATTTGAAGTTGAATGTTTAGCAATAAGATGTCCAGAATTAAAAAAAAAAATTGTGCAAAATATTTTGAGAAAAAGTATTTTATTCATCACAACACACACACACACACACACACACACATACATACATACATATACACACACACATACACGCACACACACATACACACACAAACACACACACACACACACACACACACACACACACACACACACAGATGTGTCTGTGGTAACTTGTACTACTACAAATAGCAGCCGAATCTCTCTTAAAATACAACTTTTCATCAAAAGAAAGACACAGATTTACAAAAACCATAGCGATGGGTCTGCTACATCAGAGGCAAACCCGGGCTAAACAAAACACAGACAAACATACTTCACATTAAAAAATCGTGTACTAAATTACTTTGAAGTTTCATTCCCTGGTAAAACAAAGATTGTTCAGGCAGAGTTGCTTCCCTTAGCCAAAGACCTCAAAATTGTGCGACCTGACCTTGTTTTCGAGGTGAGTTGCGTAGTAAAAAAGAGTTGTTGTGCAAAAAGCATAATATATTTCACACACACACACACACACACACACACACACACACACATATATATATATATGTATGTATACACTCTTACTCTCTTTTACTCTTTTACTTGCTTCAGTCATTTGACTGTGGCCATGCTGGAGCACCGCCTTTAGTCGAGAAAATTGACCCCAGGACTTATATTTTGTAAGCCTAGCACTTATTCTATCGGTGTTTTTTTTTACCGAACCACTAAGTTACGGGGACGTAAACACACCAGCATCGGTTGTCAAGCGATGTTGGGGGACAAACACAGGCACACAAACATACACACACACACACACACACACACACACACACATATATTATATATATATATGCACATGTACATATATTCTTACATACATACAAACACAGATGAGCACGCACACACACACACACACACACACACACACACACACAGACACATTTATACATATACATATTGTTCTAATCTGAATTTTCCAAGTTACAAATATTATCATCTAGTTCCAATCCTCGATCATTTGTAAAATTTGCGCTACATTTGGCTTTATGAAATGAGCTGGTAAAACAAAGAAACAAACAACAAAAATTAAAAAAACAACAACAGAAGAAAAAAAAGCAAAAAATAACCATTTAAAAGATTGCTGAAAATCCCATTTCAGAAAAATTAAAAATAAAATAAAAACATAAAAGGAAGATGTTCGACAGTTTTTTTGAAAAAGTAAGTAAAAATGAGAATATGTCTGAATGATAGGAAGAAATGGTGAAGTAAATGACAGAATAAAGAGAGATACAAGAAAATAAAATAGATGAATTGACAATGAAAACTTAAAAAATAAAGACACAAATATAGACAGCAATAAATAACAGAAATGGTAATGTTGATGATGATGTTTTCGCCACATGTCTCATGAAAAGGAAGCCTGTACATGGTAAGATGCTAGCTACCGCTAAGATTTCTCTTAAATCGAATTTTGTCCACGAACGTATGAATGCAAACGACATTTTATTATAGCATTTGGTTAATAAACCAGAAACGATATAAAAGTTATAAAAACTCGTTTCTATACAAAAACAAATGCTATAAAATTTGTACGCCACCACGACGTTACGACGACAATACGAATGTTTAAATGATACGTGTTATTGAGGGTTTAACAATCCACCAGATAGAAACATACATGCACACACAGATACACACACACACACACGTGTTCAGATTTAAAAAAAATTAACAAAGAAGGCGGTTACCATCAAGATAATGTATTTCCCTATGAAGTAGAATTTGCATTAAAAAAATAACACCAACAAAAACTACATTGCTTTATGCAGCTGTGTTATCCAGCAGAGCCCACTTTATTTTTAAGATTCCAACATGTTTTGAGATTCTGTATAGACATTGACAATGATGTAGTCTGTTTCCATTAGCTGGGTCTTTTTCTCAAATAGATGCTCTGTGAAACTTATGTAGGACTCTGCTTCAATATTGCTCACGATATTATCATTAATTATATTTACTAAAGACTTGGAAAGACAGGCACCGTTAAGAAAACAAAGGGCGAAGTCAACATAACAGCATCGTCGAGTATCATATGGAGCGTTACTGTAAATGCAACCTTCCATATAATATTCCTACAGTTTACTTGAGCAATAAAGGCAGCAAAATTAATAGCACAACTATAACTAACTATGAAATTCCTATTTAAAATTTTCTGACACCTGTGTTCTGGCGGGAAATACTCTGGAGTTAGATTAAATTCTTGCGATGTTAATTAAGGTATTGCGATTACAGAAGTGATTACATCGTTTAGTCTTCCTTTGTTGTTTCACGTTAAGGCGATAGAATTATTTGGTATATACTATATACTACCGTTAATCTCGTATTATAAATGGTAATGATTTTTAATGAATTTTCATCGGCAAAGATGCTTGAAATTGTGTCAGTTATAACCTACTAAATTTTTAAAGATTATGGGAGGGCAAATTGAATTTTCAGTGATATATTTCACACTCCTTTATAATTTTATGAATGGGAATGTTATTAGTGTTTAAACTTAAATTGCTCATAATACTTAAAATTAGGTTCAACATTAATTTTTTGATCAAATGCTTTGACAATGTTGATAAGGATTTTTCTATTTAATAATCAAGTCATTTATGAAAAATAAAATCGTCACAGTGTCTGTATAAACCAAAGTCAATTATAGAGTAGAATCTCTTACGTAATAAATCTCAGATATATAACCCTATCAATTCAATTATCTCAGTGCTATCAAAATTTCCCATAAAAATGTCGAAGAGTTACCTTTATTCCAATGCCCCGTAAGAATCTTTGAAAAGCATAGAAATTTTTCTCGCATGTACGATGATGTTAATCTCAGTGTTACTTGATCGGGGTAATTGCTTTCCAATTTCTAAAGCTTTTTGGAGTAACAGTTTAGATACAGTTGAACAAAAATCCAGCTTTATGTGTAAAATTGCACTAAAATTTATTAACTACGCAGTTATTTCACTTGATTCCCAAAGTATAATTATTATATAATGCTATGATAGTTGCATACTTGATATAAAAATTAAGTGACTGCAATGTTTTTAATAAGTCAATCTAATTCACTAATGATCAAATTTACTAAGCTGTAAATTTGAGCTTCAGATTTTTAAAGATAATATCGTATGGCCTTTCATGGTAATAAAAGGATTATGTGCCAAGCTAAACATTCTATACTCGCGTCTAATGTAAGAATGGTTGCATTTCCTTACATACGATTGTGTGTGTGTGTGTGTGTGTTCTGCACATTTCTTTCTCTGCTTTTTTTTTTCTTTTTCATTCTATCTCCGCTGTTTTTCTGCTTAATTCTTTCTATCGAAGAGCGTAGGTTCGAAACCTAAAAGACTTTTTCATTCTTCCCGAGAGTTAAACTTATGCACCTGCTCATTGTTCCTACACTTATCTTCATGTTTTCTTTGGTATTAATTTGAACTATATATTATTACAAATTTGGGATTTTACCAATAGGACCACAACTCCAATTTCAAGAGAATCTTATTTTCTGGAGCACACATAGAAAGTTATATCCAAAATACTAATATACATATATATATATATATATATATATATATACATATAAACGAATTTATATAATTTACACACATACATATACATACATAGACGTATATACATACATATATATATACATCACACCACACCAATACCCTTGCATCACACCACGCACACCACACCAATACCCTCGCATCACACCACGCACACACTACAACTGACCAACTACTTTCTTCCTTTCTCCCTTCCCCCATTTTCACACTACATACGTCAAGATCACCAGCAGTCTACCTCCCACACACAGCCCCTCGTTCCCGATCACCGTTTGTTATCTCCCCCTCTCTTAGCTCTCCTGAAATAAGAATTTCTAACTTCCGGTCAGTCATTGTTATGATCGGCCATTATTATGATTGACCGTTGACTGAACACTATTCAATTTTTTTTCTCCGTGTTTTTCTCCTTGTCTCCGTATTCTTTCTGTTGAAGAGCGTAGCTCGAAACGTCAAAGACTTTCCGTATTCCCGAGCGTCATACTAATATATACTTTTGTTATTTACACCACCTGTCCTCGTCTGTTGTTATTTTTTGTATATTCTCCCATATATATATATATGTGTGTGTATATATATAAAACCCAGACATACGCACACACACACACGCACATATATATATGGTACAAACACCTGTAAACTAATAAAAGTTATTGCATGACTTCGGTTCTGTTGTCATTCATTTACTAATCGAGATATCTATGTATAATATGTATACGTATATATCCATTCGTCTACTCCGCCCTCTATTCCTGGGCTCGGGACTGTGGGGTCTAGAGTCATCAGGAACTCCCTCCATGACTCTAACAATCATTATATTTTCAGGCTGGATTCCTAAGAGTCATCGACTAAGATAATGGATAGTATTCAACCATTTCACTTTTAGTCTACACTTAGATCTCTTGCCATTTGGCTGGGCTTGAAGAACCGATCTCGTGATTCTCTTCTGGCATACTCCAATTACATGACCGTTGTACCAGACCTGTGACCTCTCAATGCAGAGAAGCTGCAGCTCGAACTGCAGAAATTCCTTGACCTTCCCGCTAAGCAGACTGCTGAGGAACGTTGCTCTAGAGATTCTTTGGAGGAACCTTATTGCAGCGCTTGCATTCACCGTCGTACTTTTCAGTCATTAAACATTTACGGAATATTGAAGCAGTGTTGTCGACCAGATAATCCCAACTTGGGGATTAAAACCTGTTAATTAACCACTCAACGATTGGAGACTCTCTCTGTCTCAATCTCTCTCCCTCTCCCTCTCTCTCTCCATCTCCCTCTCTCTTTCCCTCTCCTTCTCTCTTTCCCTCCCTCTCTCTCTCCCTCTCTCTCTCTCCACCTCCCTCTCTCTCTCCTTCTCCCTCTCTCTCTCCCTCTCTCTCCCCCTCTCCCTCTCTCTCTTCCTCTCCCTCTCTCTCTCTCCCTCTCTCTCTCTCTCACACACACACACATACACACATAAACACACACGCATATATATATTATATTGATTTAAAATTCTTTTGGCAAAATGGCAGCAATTTCGGGGGAGGAGGTAAGGAGATTAAATCGACCCCCCCCCCGTGTTCAACTGGTACTTATTTTATCGACCCCGAAAGAATGAAAGGCAAAGTCGATCACATCAGCATTTCATCTCAGAACGTAAAATTGGGAAAAATACTGCTAAATATTTTTTCCGGTCCAGTGACAATTCTACCAGTTCGCCGCCTTACGCATGTAGATTATATTAAAGACATTAGGGTGGCGAGCTGGCATAAACGTTAGCACGCCGGGCGAAATGCTTAGCGGTATTTCGTCTGTCTTAGTGTTCTGAGTTCAAATTCAGCCGAGGTCGATTTTGGCTTTCTTCCTTTCGGAGTCGATAAATTAGTACCAGTTGCGTACTGCGGTCGATCTAACCGACTGGCCCCCTCCTCCAAAATTTCTGACCTTGTGCCTAGAGTAGAAAAGATTATATTAAAGACATTCCAGAGGGGTGGAAATTTTCTCACTGGGATGATTTATACCAGCTATTATAACACCTGTCTCCACATACTCCAAAATAAAACAAATACCGAAATATAAGTAAGGTGCGTATGAGGAGTGGATTAGGTAGGAACAAGATATAAAAGTGTATTGTAAGCCTGGTCATTCTGTTTAAACAAATTACAACGCTCTTTCCAATAACATCGCCGCCGCCGCCGCCGCCATCACCACCATCATCAGCACCAGCATCAACAGCAACATTAACAGGAGACAACAATGACAGCAAAACTAGATAAACTTAACAAAAAAGCTAACCTGACCTAACAATAATGAGTTTTACAGTGTGGTGATTTTACTCTGACATTTAACTATGTCTCTGTCTGTCTGTCTGTCTGTCTATCTATCTATCTATCTATCTATCTATCTATGTGTTTATCAATCCTTAAATATGCGGTATATTGATAGGTTGTAATCGAGGCTGCGGCCTCACGAAGCACAACTGTTTATGCCAGTACTTCAAAACTATATGTAGCCGTTATACTTGTGTGAGGTATGCACAAGAGTTGAAGAATGTTGGAAAAGAGTTTTTGCAGAGTAATTAAATATCAAAACAGGAAATTGGAAAAGTTAATTTTGGTATTATTTATTCACCATTACACGTGTTTCATTTGCCAGTAGGAGCTACATGCCGGAGAAGCACGTAAGATATCTCCCATTAGATATTCTTCAGACAGAGAATCAAATGATATCTTATAGTACTTTTGATTTTCTGTCTGAAACATTTACATGTTTTTCCTACATGTACAATTTTATACCTCCTATTAACAAATGAAACGTGTGTAATGGTGAATAAATAAAACCCAAATTTTTTAATACCCTCCTGCCTTGATATATATATATATATATATATATATATATATATATATATATATATATATATATATTTATGTGTGTGTGCTTATGTGTGTGTGTATATATATATATATATCTAAATATGGATACCTTGTTAGATCACCGAATACTGCGTTATTAGCCTTGAGAGAGCTTTTCATATAGGCTCTTGGTGCATAAAAGCATACACGAAGATCGTAACAGACCGAATTCGTCTCTCATGGGCGCCTGAGAGACGAATTATGTGATTTTGTTCTGCTGGAACTAATCAGTAAGACACAGCATGCGACTGCATGCCAGTCAAATTTCACTGCTACAGTATATAGAATTTCAGCATCTTTTCAGACGCTGATGTCGCGAATAGCCAGCAGACTGGTAAAAGATGAATTTTTAGCTGTATTGATACCAAAAGGTAAACGTTATGTCCAACTAAACATGGCTGATAACACAGTATTCGGTGTTCTATCAATTCATCCATTTTTGTCGGATATAAAGATTACTTTTTTATATTAGTATTGCTTCCATCGCTAATGATTAAACACACGCAAACACACACACACACACACACACATGCACACGCATTGCCTAACCTCTCATATACATGTGTGTGTGTATGTGTGTGTGTATGCGTGTGTGCGCGTGCCCGTGTGGATCCAGTCGATTGAAGAGCCTCTTCGTGAAACTAACCTGCCGGTGGCTGCAAAACTGAGTGGACCCAACAAAATTCAGCTAGGATGCAAGATGGAGCTGTGAAACCAGGACACAGGTTAAATCTCTCTTCACAAGATGGCTGTGTAGTGCTGGTGTTAAAAGAAAGGTGACGATGGTATGAGTGCAATATATTAGTGCTGGGATACTGTTGCGCCTAATGACCCCAGAACTTTCTTCAAAATAGAAGAGTCGACTATTAAATGACCACAAATCATACGCTATACAATGGTCGACATTTGAATAAAAGCCCTGTCCGCAGCAAAGCTTTTAATATTAAATACCTGTTTAATTGGATCTTTATACACTCAAACGCACTCAACCGCAAATACGGCCACTGACTTGGAAGGATACACACACACACACACACACACACACACACACACACACACACACACACACACACGTATATACGTATATATATATATATATATATATATATATATATATATATACAGATACGCACATATACACATATATAGACAGATATATGCATACATTTATATATATATATATATATATATATATATATATATATTATCAACTTCTGTTTATTTGTAACATTCAGTGTGTATATATGTATTTATATATGTACATGTGTGTTGATATACAAATACATACATATCATACACACACACACACACACGCACACACACATATATATATATGTATGTATATATATGTACAAAGAGAAGAGCATGTATGTATAATATAAACAATGTAGTTAATGAATTATATATATATATATGTGTGTGTGTGTGTGTGTGTGTTTGCGTGTGTTTGTGTGCGTGTGTATATATATGTTTGTATATATCCATAAATGTACATATGTGTGTATGTGTGTGTGTGTGTGTGTGTGTGTGTGTGTGTGTGTGTGTGTGTGTTACGCACGATCATGTACATTTATACTATGCTTTTTCTGGTAATCTTGCAAAGGAGCACACGTTTAAATAGAAATACATGCGTTAGTGTAAAGCTAGCTCGAGTATATTTGGTAGAGTAAGCAATAAGACAAGGAATCGTAATTATTTACTATTACACCTTTAATAACGAGGGCATTCCAATCTAAATCTTTTGTCTTTTACTTGTTTTAGTCATTTGACTGCGGTGATGCTGGGGTACCGCCTTGAAAAGTTTTAGTCGAACAAATTGACACTAGGGATTAGTTTTTTTTTTTTTTTAGCGTGGTACTTATTCTATCGGTGTGTTTTGCCGAACCGTTAGGTTACGGGGACATAAACACACCAACACCGGTTGTCAACCGGTCTTGGAGGATAAACACAGACACAAAGACTCTCACACACACATACATAGATATATACACACACACATACAATCGCACGTACACACTCTCTCACAACCACGTACACACACATGCACATACATACATACACACACACACACACACACACACACACACACACACACACACACACACACACACACACATACTTCCATAAAACAAAAGGAGAAATTGTTTTGAAAACTTATCGTGAACAAGGGGGATATTTACATTCTTTGCCCCGGGTAAACTCAACAGAGGGTCCAGTAATTTAATCTGATTACAGAAGGGAAATAAAGGGATTTGAAGATATGAAGGCAAGTAAGATAGCTTCACCATCAGAGATAGCCTTTGAGCTTCTTAAAATATTTAGCCGAATGGGTTTGTAACTTGCATACTCAATCAGGTTGTGTCATCCCCAACAACTGGCATGGCACCAACATCATCAATAGCTACAAGCGCAAACGTGATGCATTATATATCAGCTATTGTAGAGGAGTCAAGTTGTTGTACCAGGTCATGAGAGTTACGGAAAGAATTGATATGGAAGAGAAATAACTTGGCTGTAATGCAGTTCGTTTTTGTATCAGGAAAATGTACTACATCTTTAAAGTGAGATAGTTGCAATAGTACTTGGTTAGTAATAAGCTTTTACACCTCACATTAGTTGATTCGGAGAAAGCATTTGGCGAGGTCCCATTGTCTGTAATCTGGTGGCTGCTAAAGAAACTAGGAATGGAGAAAAGGCTTTTAGGAGCTATTTTAAGCCACATAAAAAAATACAGATGCTGCCAGCAGAGTGTGAGTTAGCCGTAAGTTCATGGACAAATTTTGCGTATAGGCAGGTTTTTAGCAAAACCAAGCCCTCGGCCTTCTCAGGCTTGTTCTGGTCATCTAGGCCATAACTGAGGGGTTTGAGACTGACTGTCTATGGGGTCTCCTATATGCTGAATGTTCTTATAGCTAAATACGGAGAAAGTTTATAGAACAAATTCCAGAAAGAAGAAATTAGAATCAAGAAGTCTCAAAGTAAGCTTAGTGAAGTCTACTATTTTAGTAAGAAGAAAGGTTCCTGCTTCTGTTATGGAAATGGCCACGGTGCATCTGTGTAAACTATGCATGTACAGTGAGTGAGATCATACGTAGGATAATGTAGAGGATGATTTTATATGTAGCAGATGCACTGATGCGGTTAAGCACTTTAAGTCTCTGTGTAACAGATTCTCTTAAATGACAGGACAGCTTCTAAGAATTATATGTGAGTTACTTTTACCTAGGTAACCTAACAACAGTGGAATTGAATATGCAGAAAACAGTAACCAGAGTAAGAGGTGTTCGAAGAAAGTTGAAGGAGTTGTCAATAGAAGAGCTTTCTCTGTGAGTGAAGGATAGACTACAAGGTGCTTTTGTACGAAATGCAAAGTTGCACAGCAGTAAAAAAAAAATAGGCGCTCAACGCAGAAGATTTACAAAGAATGAAAAGAAATTAGGCGAACTTGGTCTGCTGGATGTATAATGTAAGTGTACCTGGGCGACGGGGTATAAATGAACTGAGAAAATAATATGGATATGAAAGGAATCAGATATAGTGTGTAAGACAGAAGGCTGTACTGGTAAGATGCTGTTATGTATATAAACATTAACAATTATATAAAAAGCGAACAAGGCTCAAAGTGGATGGATTTTGTGGAAAAGGGAAACCTGGTAAGACATCGGATCTGGTCGACTGGTGGTAACATGCAATGGTGAAACGAAGCGGCCGCCTGTGCAAGCATGACAAAGAAAACGTCAAGACAGGAGTAGTAATGGTGACTAGATTGCCTTCTCCTTACCTACCATCTATTACCTTTATGGCACCGTTATGCCTATCTTTCACTCACATTTCTACTCATTTGCCCTCTTCTGTTCACCGTACAGTGTCACTCATAGGATACGGGACAGCGCTGAGTCTTTCTCGATGCAACTTCTTACTAATCTAATCACTTTACATCTCTTTTCCATCACAATGGTTGTGAAACGAGGGCTCTCTTTCCGTCCCACTATCCGTCACACTTGAGATATGATCAGCTGAAGATGCTGCCCCAACATTGTAGCCGTTGGTGGCTGAAAGCTATAAAAGAATTACAATATTTGATTCAACTTACCAGGTTTATTGAGAGGAAAAGAAGTGACCTCCATGACCTTTTCGAGGACAATAACTATACAAACTGTATAACTATTGTGAAATGTCTTGAAACATCATCACTAATGTAGCTTTATTGACAGCTTTCTGGAGTTGAACGTCAAGGTCATCGTACTAACCAAAATCTAGGTTAACACGACTGGGAAAACTGTTAGAGCGGGTAAGCTGCAATGTTTTGTATGATGCGAAAATAAATACTGGATTAAAAGGTAAATGTTTATCCAGACTATAAAAGCCCATATAGTCAAATGCAGGCTATTATACTTGACTGAGACGAAAATAAGTGTTTAATTAATTGAAATTATAATCGCAATGAAAAGGAAATTTATTAGCGTTAATGAAAATTAACCTCGCAAAGTGTCTCGAAGAATATAAAATTAAGCGCAGGTTACCATACTTGATTTTATGAAGTGAAAATAATTCTTTAATCAATTGTAATTATAACCGTTATAACTAAAACAATTAATTAGCGACAATGAACATTTTTCCTTACAAAGAGTAAGGGAAAGAACTCACAAAAATTTCAATTTATCAACATTAAATGAAATGATATAGTGGAGGGGAAGGGGCTGAGTGAGTGAATTTGGACTTTTGCAGCTACTGCAATGATACTTAGCGTTGTCATGGAAATAAAGGACTTAATTATTGGTTAATTAGTTGAATGGGAAACCATTTTGTAGAATTACTCTTCTACAAAATGCTTACACCTGCACTGCGGATACTTCAGTATAATAGACCTAAATCTACATGAACGACTTAAAGAGGGTATTTTGATAGTTTGTAGTTTTGGCATGAATAAAATTTACACATTCTTTTGGTCTCAGGTTTTACAATAAATTATGGGCGCGGAAAGAAAAACAAACCTTATATCAAGAATAAATCTACATTCAGACTAAAATATATATAGAGAGATGCAATTTTATTGTTGCAAACAATAGCAACACTGAATAAAATTAGTTTGGTCGCTATTTTGTATTGGGAAAGAAAGAAAAAGAAGAGGAAATGTAAGGAATATAAGGTGACAACAGAGACTGTACTTTTGGTTCACAGAATATTCAAAGAAGCTGTCGGCGAAGATCCATTATTTTTCGATCAGTTTGGCTATCACTCAACGTAAAACATGTAAATTATGATTCCCAAGATATCTAAACAATAACAACAGCAGCAGCAACAACGGCAGTTATAGCAACAGCAACATCAACGACACGAACTATGATACATAGTAATATTGTTACTATTATTAAGGACTGAGGAAGGTGGGGAGCTGGTAGAATCGTTTGCACGTCGAGCAAAGTGCTTAGCGGTATTTCGTCTACCACTACATTCTGAGCTCAAATTCCATCGAGGTTGACTTTGACTTTCATCCTTTCGGGGTCGATGAAGTAAATACCAGTTACGCACTGGAGTCGACGTAATCGACTTGCCCCTTCCCCCAAAATTTTCAAGGCCTTGTGCTTAGGGTAGAAGTAATTATTAAGGACCGAGAGTTAGGAGTTAAACAGATACTTATAATATACTTACCTCCATTGAATCGGTCGCATCCTATAGACATTTACTATAGGCCCAATGTCTGCAATTAGGGGGAACGGGTTATTCAATTACATCGACCCCGGTCCTCAACTGATACTTATTTTATAGACCCTGAAAGGATGAAAGGCAAAGTCAACCCCTGAGATATTTGGGCCAGAGCGTAAAACCGGGAGAAATGCTACTAAGTATGCTGTCCGCTATGCAAATAATTCTGCTAGATGGCCACCTTCCACCTTCTAATTGGTATCAGTGAGCAATTAACCATCTGTCAATACAAGAAGTCTGCGTTTATACCAGCAGTTAAGTTCAACGTTTGAGAGTCGGATTAAATACTCTATTATATTTGGTTTAATATATCACCCTGTTTAACACCACAACCTTCATACAAAAATGGAAGCTTCTACGGTCAGTCAAACTTCTAGAAATATCATTCTAATATGCCTTAGATCACACATGTCAATCCTTCAGAAAACAAAAAGGAAGGACCCTTTGAATAAAGTTATCTTGGACTTAACAAAATGAGACATCAAGTCTGGAATATCGTTACCTTTATATATCCCCTGATATATCCCTGTCTCGTGTTCCTATCTAAGTGCATTATACATCAACATATCACCCTTAGTCAATTATAACTAAACTTATCTTGCTTAGTTATTTACTATTTCATTTCATTGAGGTAGTGAGTTTGATTCCCGGACCGGACTATGTGTTGTGTTCTTGAGCAAGACACTCTATTTCCTGTTGCTCCAATTCACTCAGCTGTAGAAAATAGGTTGCGACGTCACTAGTGCCAAGCTGTATCGGTTTTTGCCTTTCCCTTGGATTACATCTGTGGCGTAGAGAGGGGAGGCTGGTATGCAATGGGCGACTGCTGATTTTCCATAAACAACCTTATTCTGACTTGTGCCTCGATGGAGAACTTTCTAAGTGTAATCCCATATAACCAATTATTCATTTAGTTAACCTCTAGGTTAACACTACTCTCATAAAAAAATACACATACATACTCTCTTTAGTGCCGTGTACACTATTCAACCTTCTCTATATACGGTTGTATTGATATTTACGATACATACACACATACATACATAGAGGTAGCAAGGTTGACTAACTCAGCTAGGCGTGCAATGTATATTTACATGCATATTCCCATGCATATATTTGCATGTCTAGACATGCGCACATATACTTAAATGGTAAACTTCTGTCTGTCTGTCAGTCTGTCTGTCTGTTTGTCCGTATGTATGTATGTATGTATGTATGTCCGTTTGTATGTATGTATGAATGTATGGTGTATGTGTATATGTTGGTGTGTACATGTGTACATGTGTATACGTTATATTAATATATTTGCACGCTGGGCAAAATGCTTAGCAGCATTTCGTCCGTCTTTATGTTCTGAGTTCAAATTCTCCCGAGGTCGACTCTACCTTTCATCCTTTCGGGGTCGATAAAATAAGTACCAGTTGAACACTGGAGGTTAATGCTATCGACTTGGCCCTTCTCCCGAAATTGCTGGCCTTGTGCCAAAAATTGAAATCAATATATTTTCGAGACTGATTCATTTACTTTATCTCTTACTTACTGTAACCTTCCTCAATATTTAAACGCATTTTTACTGCATAATGGTTGATTTCCTACCTTGTTAATTCGACGTCGTTTAACTAATGGGCAGGGCGATGCTTTGCCGCACTCCGTTGTATTCGACTAGTATTCTTTTGTCCTGTTACGGTTGCTGTCTGAGGATACTTGTATACACAGAAAGCATCTTGTGACTGCATGTGGATTCAGCCAACTAAATTAGTTATAC
The DNA here is from genome assembly GCF_046866305.1 of Octopus bimaculoides. Lineage (NCBI taxonomy): Eukaryota > Metazoa > Mollusca > Cephalopoda > Octopoda > Octopodidae > Octopus > Octopus bimaculoides. Next base: position 56,140,869 of record NC_142936.1, on the reverse strand, counting down.
ACTACAAATTGTACTGCGCAATTGTTTTTCCAGTTCACCATTACTAATAAGCAGACTAGTCCTCTGTTGGTCGTGGCTGACCATGATTTCCTGTACATTGAAAGTGTTTATATAAATATACAAGTATAGGTGTATACATACGCACTCACACGCATGCACGCGCACACGCACGCACGCGCACACGCACGTACGCACGCGCACACACACGCACACATACACACACACACATACACAGGGAATTAGGCACTAACAGTGAGAACACATATTCTGACGGAATAAATGAAATGAATTCTACATCAGCTATCCATCTAGGGAGTGTCCCGGTTTCGACGTCTGAAGATAAGACTGTTAACTCTTAAGGTGTCAATAATAATTAGATACGTTTGAGAGAGACATAGTGAGAGAGGGAGAGAGAGAGAGAAAGAGAGACAGGTAGATAGATAGAGAGAAGGGAGAGAAAGAAATTAAAAACGAGAGAGAAAGAGAGAGGTAGGGAGGGAAGGAAAACGACAAAGGATGTGAAAAATATGAGGTGAGGTTTTAGTGACAGAGACAGAAGAACGAATGAAAGTATTTCATTTTTACAACAAAGATAAGACATAAAAATCTATACTAGATAATAGTGTATATGTGGGATGCAGGAAAAGACGATAAATGATGAGGTGCAAGTTCGAATGGTGTAGCGTTAAATTATTTTTTTATGTAATAATAATAAAAAAACACATTGGCTACGGCTTTCTCAAACGCTGAAGGAAGGCAATTGAAAATTTATTTACGAAATAATTCAAAGCAGGCGAAACCATGCAGATAAGTATAGCTTAATGCACTAATGACGGGAGAGGAGAGGAAAAAATGTGGAAAATGGTATAGTTGTGGGCGAGGAAGGTTGGTTAGGGGTCATGTGACAAAGAAATGTTATTGAAAGATACCCGTATATACCTCAAGGGCATGTGCGTGATATATTTAGTAATGGTTGAATTTAGGTTAAGGACAAATTTGAATAGGTACTCATGTATGTTTATATTTAGTAAATATACGCCGACAAGCTTATATATATATATATATATATATATATATATATATATATATATATATATATATATATATATATACACATACATACATACATACATACATACACACACACATACACACACACACACACACACACACACACACACACACACACACACATATATATATATATATATATATTTGTATATATATATAAATTAGATATCTGAGTTTAGGACAGTGAATAAACGAGTAAATTTAGTCATATATATACATATATACGCACATATATTGGGTCATCCCATCAATAATGCGGTTTTTCAATTGCATGAACTAAAAAGTCGGAGGGGGATGAGATAAACTACCTGCATCAACTTAGTAGAAAAGCAGGTAGTAATTTTACATAGTACTTATTCTTAGTGCAAGGTTTGAAGAATGCAGTTCGATTTTAACAGCTATGTTTTTAAAGCTATATTGGAAGTGATAAAGGAGCATATTCGGCATATTTTACTTTATGAGTTCAATAAAGGTAATATCGCAAAGACGAGCCTAGTCCTAGATGATCTGCAGAGCTCGATGAGTATGTCCTGCAAACCCTGGTGGAACGAAATCCCATCGTAACAGTTGAGGAACTAGCAGGGAAGCTTGGATTTGGTCATTCAACCAGTCATTCAAATCAGCGCTAGAAGAAAAACGACCATCTTTTGTTTCAAGACAAAACGTTTTCTTCCATCAGGATAATGCTTGGCCACATACAGCGAAGATGACATTCCAAAGGCTAGAGGAGTTTGAATGGTAAACGATGCCCCACCCACCATATTTGCTGGACATTGCTCCTTCTGATTATCATTTATTCCGCAGTATTCACAATCATTTGGACGGAAAATATATGAATTCTATAGACGAGGTCAGAACAGTACTGGAGAAGTACTTTTCCTCATGGACAAGTGAATTTTGAACAAGGGGCCTTGCTAGTCTACCAGATAGATGGAAGAGCATTGTAGAAAATGAAGGAGAGTATATTTTAGATTAAAAAGAACTTTGTTTATCTTAATTTTGAAAAATAAAAGTATAAAAAGCTCCGCATTATTTATGGGATGTCCCAATATATATTCATATATATTGGGAGGATGGCTGATTCGTGTATTTAGTTTTGTTTTAAGATCTCAATGATTGGAGGATATGCGTGCTGTTGAAAAGAAAAAAAAAGCTTCATAAACGCTGCCACTATGTTTGTAAGTTATAGCCTTCTCCGATTTTGACTATATACTAAACTGATTCTATTTTAATGCTCGAGAATAAGATCGTTAAAATGTAGTATTACTGAAGGAGGAAGGCCGAACCATACAATGAACAATACAATAAATGCATATAAGATCTTTAAATGGCGATGTTATTTTAGGGGAAAAACTGAACAGTACAATAAAAATACATGGAATGCCAATAAGATCGTTAAAATGTAGTTTATTTAAAGAGGAAGACTGAACAGCACGCACAAAAAAAAAAAAAAATGATAAACATGATAAAAAGGTACATTGATAGTTCTGTTGATCTGCTGCTACTTCTGAATTTGTTCTATGCACAGATCAAGAATTACATTGTCACTAACTGTGTTGTGCATATATAAGTTTATTCACACTAAATGATAACATTTGCAACATTGAAAATACGGAGGACTGACGCTAAGATATACAAGGATAAAAATTCAGTGCAAAGGCTCCTCTTCAGAGCCGAAAATAATGAAGTAGTGTAGATTCAAAGAGGTAGTTGGTCATCGTGTATTTAGAAAAAAATTGGTAAACTTTCTTGGGTTTTACTAATTGAAATGGAAACTTGAAGTCTAGTGTGAAATTATTATGTTCGAGGCTGCTGCTACTACTACTACTACTTATTATTATTATTATTATTATTATTATTATTATTATTATTATTATTATTATTATTATTGTTATTATTATTATTATTATTATTATTATTTTTATTTCTGCTATAAACACAAGGCCTGAAACTTCATGGGAGTGGGTAAGTCGATTACATCGACCCCAGTGCTCGACTAGGACTTAATTCATCGACCTCGAAAGGATGGACGAAATGCCACTAAGCATTTTGCCCAGCGTGCTAACGATTCTGCTAGGTCGAAAAGAGGAAAACTAGTTGAGAGTAGCAACATCACACTAGATAAAGCAAATGAAATAAGAGAATTAGACCAAAGCCAGACATACTTAGGAATCAATAAACTAGATATGGTACAACACACAAATGAAAGAGAAAATAAGAAAAGAATACTATAGACGAGTTAGATTGATACTGAAAACCGAGCTCAATGCGAAAACCAAGATAATAGGTATCCACACTCTAGCCGTCCCAGTTATATGTTACAGCTACAATATTCTTAACTGGACTCTAAATGAACTAATCAAAATAGACAGGAAAACAAGAAAAATAATGACAGAATTTAGGACGAACCACTCAAAATCTGCCACAGAAAGGTTATATATACAACGTATGGAAGATGGTAGAGGCCTTATACAGCTAGAAAACTATTACAAAATAACCACCATAGGAGGACGGGGTTCATTTCTCACCTCCGGACCCAGTGGGTTCACCTCCGATGGAAACGCTTCCTTTAATGTTCCGCACTTTCCCTCCTCTGCAAAAACACATTTCATGTTCCTATCACATCTCTCTCGACCCTCGCAATCTCTCATTTTAGAAATATACCCCTCAATTCCCGAACCTGCACAGTATGTCATCAAATACATCCTGCTTCTGTTTCTGCCTCCACACCGTTGTGTGTCGCGTGCGTCTGTGCGTTTGTGCGCCTGTGCGTCTGTACGCCCGCTTGGTGATTCAGTTCTGTTCGTCATGCTCATCTTTGGCGAAACCGCAGGTAAACCACGTCTGCTTGCTATTGATGCTTCCTTCGTTGAGCATGCCTCTGCCTCCTGCATCTTGTGTTTCTTCTGCTGCAGCTCCTCCCTGGGCGGTGAACCTCTCCCCTCTCTCTTCCCCGATCCTACCTCTGTAAACACCTCCTCACCAGTTTCGTGTCTCGGGTCGTTTGTTCCTTCTCCGCCTCACCGTCCCTCGCCTCCATCTCAGCAACCTCTCTCACTTGCTTCGGGCACCCCTCCTTAATATGTCTCCTCTCCCCGCAAGAATATCAGGTAGGGAGCCCTCCGTCCAACACTATCTCCAGTTTCACTCCATTGGGCAGCTCCAACGCTTCTGGCACTTGTAAATATTGTGCTTGATTGCCTCGAAACATCATCTCCAGCCCGTAACACCACAATCCACTTGTTGGGTCCGGACCACCTGGATGATATGAACATCACCATCGTCCCCCACTTCAAGAACTGCTGCCATCAGCCTTTCAGGTTCAATTTCTGGTGGAATGCTGTCCATCCCGACCCCGACAATGCGCTTGCCCAGGTAAGTAAGAAGGAGAGTCCATCCCTCGGACAATTTTCTTTTAACCTCCTTGCCTCCTCCTCAGAGACAAAAGTAACCGCCACTGTGCCACACCTTTCTCCTGTGAAAAAATCGATGCTGTCCTTGACATCCTCCAGGCACCTCTCCACCCCCTCCGTTGCAATATCGATTCTTCCTTTCCTTCTCGAAAACGCTCCATAGACCACGTCTCCCTTCTCTATTCTGCTCTTCTCCTCCTATGGGGGGAGAGTCAACCCCATGTTATCCCCCTACCTCTCCATCACTTCTTGGCACTTCCCAAAACTCTCCACCCTGAAGTCCACTTCATGCTGCTCCAGCACACATGGATCCACGGCACTCTGTCCTCCGGCTGCTGCAGCGTAACCCCTCGTCTCCACTCTCCTCAACCCAAAACAAGAAACCAGGTCCGCCAGGAGGCCAAACACAGTAATACTTCCCTTTGCAAACACCTCACAACAACACAATGTGGCAATGAAAAGTCCACCGGCAAACACGAGATCGCACTGCACGCATGTCAGTCATCCACTGAGTATATAACACAAGCAACATACAACAAGGAGAAAATGACAAAAATAACACGTGTTAAAAATTTTTCTCTTAAAATGTTCAATGACGTTAACTATAGTGTGGGGTTCGAGTAGACGTCATTCCACCTTTTTATTTATCATTACCATTCTTTTCATTCGATTTTATTTTCCCCCCACTTTTGTGTTTTTTCTGTTCTTGTGCTGTCCGTTCTGTGCTTTGACCATGTGTAGTTAATAAAAAATCAAATCGTTAGGCATGTATATGCATGTGTAGATGTGTGTGTGTGTGTGTGTGTGTGTGTGTGTGTGTGTGTGTGTGTGTGTGTGTGTGTGTGTGTGTGTGTGTTTAATAACGTACCGTATATAGTATGTCTGTAGTTTTGTATGCAGTGTAAATTAACAAATTAGAAGCACGTGTACAGAGAGAAAAAGAATCTTATATTTTACCTTGGAACCTTGCAACTGCTGCGATAATTATTAACTGGTAATAGAACAGTAAATGTGTATTGTTTTAAAAGAAATGAAAATAAAATTTCGTATTGGACTTCACGCATGTCAGTCGTCAGGTATGTATATGTAGATGTGTGTGTGCTTTAATAACGTACCGTATATAGTATGTCTATATTTTTGTATGCAGTGTAAATTAATCCAAAAACATTACATGTTGACACTCCTGGGGTCTCATAGTATTACCATGTAAAATTTTATTTGATTTGGTTCAGCCGTTTGAGAATGCATTGAGAACAGACAGAGATACAAAGGATTTTATATATATATAGATTATATTGTTATATTGTTATGTAATAATTCTTTTTGACAACTTGAAGTAAACAATAAGGGCACAGTGTAATGAGTCAAGAGCTATTACAGAAACATTCGTATCGTATGAAAGGGCAGAATGTTTAGCGACAGCTAAAATTATTCTGGGGACAATTTTCCTTTTAAAAAGATTGAGATATTTATGGGGTTTTGCGCGCGCACACGAACACAAACACACATACACCACACACACTCAGACCTCTGTCTATAAGCAAAGTATAGCCCGATTTGTGTGGTAACCAATAAGGAATCAAGGTAATAGAATATAATCATGTGTTGGAGAAGCGAAAGATTGATAATTTGCAGAACGAGTGGTAATCCTTAAGTTAAGGAAAAGAAGATAATTTTGAGATTCACTATAAGCGGTATCTATCTATCTATCTATCTATCTGTCGATCTATCAGTCTGTCTGTCTATGTCTGTCCGTCCGACCGTCCGTCCGTCCGTCTGTCTGTATGCCTATCTGTCTGTCTGTCTGTATGCCTATCTGTCTGTCTGTATGCCTATCTGTCTATCTGTATGCCTATCTGTCTGTCTGTCTGTCACTCTCACACACTCTCTCTCTCCCTCCCTCTCTCTCTCTCTCCCTCTCTCTCTCTCTCTCTCTCTCTCTCTATATATATATATATATATATTATATTCTTTTATTCTTTTACTTGTAACAGTCATTTGACTGCAGCCATGCTGGAACAACACCTTTATCGGGCAAATTTACCCCAGGACTTATGGGGATGTAAACACATCAGCATTGGTTGTCAAGCGATGCTGGGGGGTCAAATACAGACACACAAACATATACACACATACACACACACATATATATGACGGGCTTCTTTCAGTTTCCGTCTACCAAATCCACTCACAAGGCTTTGGTCGGCTCAAGGCTATAGTAGAAGCCACTTGTAGAAGTTGCCACGCAGTGGGACTGAAACCAGAACCATGTGGTTGGTAAGCAAGCTATTTACCACACAGCCACTCCTGCGCATATATCTATAATAATTAAGATTCAGTTGAATCAGGTACTTAAGTTGAGGTACCACGCTAGTTCGGCCTTTATGTATGTGTATATATACATATTCTAAGAGTAGAAATCAATGTCTGAGTAGAATTTCATATTAAAAATTTATTGGTCGCCCATAAACTTTTGTATTTCACGGTAGATTCAGTTTATTGAAACAAAATGGCCGCTATTTGAAACAGATTTGTCACACCTGTGACATCAGATCTTGGTAAATGGTAAGGTGAGTAAACATATATTTAAGAATGCTATTCTATTCACTGGTAAGACAGGATGTACAGATTTGTATTCTATGTCAATAGGCATTTTCATACATGAAAGCAGATGCTGTTTATTATTCAACTCATGTAAGTCAACACATACAAGAAAGGAAGGTCTTTAATATTCAGTCAAAATATTATAGCATAGTGACTATGTTGTACAGCTGTATATTTTTGTATGCTTATATATGTATGTGTATGTATATATGTATATGTTGTATGTATATGTATATGTGTATGCATATGTATGCTTATATGTATATGTATATATGTATATATATATATGAATATATATATGCATAAGTATGTGTGTGTGTATGTGTGTTAGTGAATGTAAATGCATACACTCTCATACACATATATCATTAAGTATTCACTACATGCAATATAAAGCTGGTTGTTTATAAATATATATACATGTTTATATTTATGTATCCATATACATCTCTCTCTTTATCTCTTAATATATGTTTATATATACGTAAGTATGTATAGATATGCATACATAAATGTAGGTATATATATATATATATATATATATATATATATATATATATATATATATATGTGCGTGTGTGTGTGAGTGTGTACGTATATATATATATATATATATATATATATATATATATATATATATATATATATATATATATATATATATATATATATAGAGAGAGAGAGAGAGAGAGAGAGAGAGAGAGAGAAAGAGAAAGAGAGAGTTGAGTATTCCTAGCATGTAGAGTAACTATTCTCAGCTCTAGGCTTTTGGTATTCAACTTGTACAAATTGGAGTCTAGCGTAGGTTTCACATTTTAGTATCACTTCGGCCTATGGTCAATTTACACCCACACGCATACCTTCACACACACACACACACACACATACACACACACACACACACACACACACACACACTTTCCCTCTCTCTCTCTGCCCCAATACATATATACATATATCGATATGTACACATATAAGTACGAACATATAAATAGATATATTACGGAGCTAATAGGAATTGCTATGGCACTGTACATGTAAATACTAGAAAAGAATTTGATATGAAATTGTTATGCAGACGAAATAATTGTATATACACAATTGCGTGGCCTTATATAAATATCTGAGTTGTATTATTTTCATGTTATTCAATCAGCGTCTCATATACACATCACACCTCCACATTATCCACACCACACCCCCACATATCCACATCACACACACACATATATGAATATAAATGAATGCATAATTGTATGTCTGTATGCATGTATGTATGTATATATACATATACATTCATTTATGTATTGTTGCGTGGCCTTGAAGCTGGGAGTAGGTCTCACAACTATAAGATTCGATTGTTGGGCTGGGTTGCACGTCGCGTCCTTTTTGAAAGCGCTTCTTTTCATGTCTTTGCAATGTACTCAGCCAAAAACAAAAATAAAAGAAATAGACAACAAGAAAATGGCTGCAAAGCTGCGTGATAGTGGTGTCAGACGCAGCATGCAGACCATCATATAATTTGTTTATATTCTCCTCTTCTGTTTTACTTTGACATGCGCATTGCGTTTTTATTCTTCTCTTCTGTTGTATGAATTCAGCGTGCACATGCACACTGCGTATTCATACTTCGCTTTCCAGAACCTATTCAAAATTGTTTATATATCACAACTATCTCACGAACGGGCGTTCGTGAGGAACGCTTTGCGCTTCGATGTTTGTGAAAAATACAAAACAAAACAAAATGAATGCGTTTCTCGTACCGGTGCAATCATTTTCTCCTTTCTACTCTCACATGTACAATATTCCACTGGTTCAATTATTATTGGGAGGACCGAGCGTGTGCTTTCTGTATCTCTTTTCGGCTAACCTGAAACCACAACAATTAACGAAAGCAAGATACTTGTAGCAACTCATACTCTCTTGTAAGTGATGGATATAGCTTTTCACACGCAGATAAGGTTGCCTGTATATAACATAATAATATACCAATATAACATAACATTATATGTAATATATTATTCATTTCAAATTTTTGCACAACACCATCACTTTCGGGGGAGGAGTAAGTCGATAATATCAACCTCAGTGCTTCACTGGTACTCATGTTATCGATCTCCAAAGATATGAAAGGCAAAATTGACCTCAGCAGCATTTGAACTCAGAACGTAAAGACGGACGAAATGCGGCTAACCATTTTGTCCGGCTTACTAACGATTCTGCCAGCTGGCTGCTTCATATATTATCAATGTTACGTTATATGTTAAGGCGGCACATATATATATATATATATATATATATATATATATATATATATATATATATATATATATATATATATGCATGTATGAGTGTGAATATGCGTGTATGTGCGCGCGTGCATGTATGTGTGCATGTGCGCTCAGTTTTCAAGTTTGGTCAGTCACGGCTTTCCTTGTTGACATTGAATGATGAATGATGATGACACAATAATAAAAAAATATCTGTATAGAAACTTATCTAAAATGATATAAAATTTAAGAGGTAAATTTTAACAGTAGAAAACGTATAAATGGCTAATTTTCTTTTTATTATTTGCACTTTAAATGACAAATTCGGTGTCTGCAGCCGATCGGGCGTAACTACAACACCTGTCCTTCAGTCTGTTTACGTCATTCATAGTCCAGTGGTTTGTTTTCACACACATTGTCTATAAAGAGAATCACTCACTCGAGACAGTATTCGAAGCGAAGGCCTTCCACGTTTGAGTGTACACGAACATGTTAAATATAAATGTACACATTTAGACTTCAGTTATTGCTTCTAAGCATACCTCTAATCAACGTGTGTGAGAGAGAAAGAGAGAGAGAGAGAGAGAAAGAGAGAGAGAAAGAGAGAGAGAGAGAGAGAGAGAGATGGGGGGAGAGAAATACAGAGAGAGAGAGAGAGTATGTTACCTGCTGTGTCTGGAGGAAGAGATACTGCACATAGTCTTCTCAGGCCCTACACGACGGCTGAAATTGATGCAATTAATTTTCTTCTTGAACATGCAAAATATATGAGCAAGCATAAGCCCGGGGGACAGGGAATGCAAGGGGTGCAAGCGTACTCGCTACAAGTTTTGGTGGGCGATGAAAAATGCTTTGAACATTCTCGTGAAAAACTTCATCGCCAAAACGAAAGAGTTTAGGAAATTTTTGGACAGATTTCAAACATTACTTTTCCCTTATTGAATTTATCTGATTTAATTCTTCTATAGATTTGAAAAGAATAATAATCCTTTCTACTAAAGGCACAGGGCCTGAAATATAAGGGGAGAGGAATAGTCAATTAAACTGACCCTAGTGTTGTACTGGTACTTAATTTATCGACCCCGAAAGGATAAAAGGCAGAGTTAACCTCGGCGGAATTTGAACTCAGAATGTAGCGACGGGCAAAATACCACTGGCGTGCTAACGATTCTGTCAGCTCGCCGCCTTTTAATAATAATAATAATAATAATAATAATAATAATAATAATAATAATAATAATAATAACAACAACAACAACAACAATCCTTTTTATTAAAGGCACAAAGCCTGAAATTTTTGGAGAAGAGATAAGTCGATTACATCGACTCCAGTGCGTAACTGGTACCTATTTCATCGACCCCGAAAGAATGAAAGGCAAAGTTGACCTCGGCCAAATTGGTACACAGAACGTAGCGGCAAATGAAATACCGCCAAGCATTTTGCCCGGCGTGCTAACGATTCTGCCAGCGCGCCGCCTTTTTCATAATAATAATAATAATAATAATGATAATAATAATAAAAATATTATTATTATTATTATTATCCTTATTCTTGTTATTATCATTATTATTATTTTATTATTATTATTATTATTATTATTATTATTATTATTATTATTATTATTGTTAGGGTTATTTCTACACATATGTTTGCATAACGAAATACCACGTGCCTACAAATCATTATTATTACCTCTGCCTTAGCGAATGCTGAGGTATTGTTTTCAATCGCGTCTGTTTGTTTGTTTGTTTGTTTGTTTGTTTGTGGACAAGATATCTCAAGAACCGGTGGATGGATTCGGATGAAACTTTCAGGGATGTTTGGCCTCGTGACTGGCACGAACTGCTTAGATTTAGGGATCGATCCGGTACCGGACAAGGATTCTGGATTATTTTTCCTGTTTTTTATATTTTTTATTTTACTTAATTTTTGAGACCGGACGGGTTCACTTTTAATATTCTCGTTTGTGAGAGCAGTCGAGTTTATTTCAGGTATTCTCATTTTAAGAATCATCTCTGGCTAATCGTTGAGAGGTCGTTGGTGTTGCCTTGGCACAGGCTTGCGCTCTCTGAGTGGTCTTATTATCCATTATTATTATACATACATACATACATACATACATACGTACGTACGTACGTACATGCATACATACATGCATACATACATACATACATACATGCATACATACATACATGCATATAACTGAGAGCACGCTTGTTTTGAGTCTCATACCTATCTTCCAGGTCCATTTGTCCATTTAAATTTGTTTTCCCTATGTCTGATTTCAGCCGTCGGATGATGGCGACTCGCTGACGTCTGTGGTACAATCATCTGTATTTATTTAATCGACACCGGGTTGATGAAAAGCTAAATGGAACTGAGTCGAACTCAGAGTTTGAAGGGATCCAAGATAATTTGTCCAGCACTTTATCAATACAACTATCTATATATTCATAGACGCGCCCCACCACCACGCGCGCACATTCACAAACTCCCACACAGGGACGTAAGTACGACACACTCACACAAACACACACGCTGCAAAAATACTCACAAAAAATAGAACACACAACACAAACACATACACAAACATACAAACATACACGCATGAAACACATGTACACGAACACAAACAGAAGCCCAAAAAAGCAAACACACACATATACACATATAACCCTGCTATTTAGGTTATTCGGTTAATATATTCATTAGTCTAGTCAAAGAATCTTGACCAGACAATTAGTTAACCGGTTTACTAATTAATCAACTAATCAAGGAATAAGCTAATTTACTACTAACCAACAAGTCAACCTGACACCCAATCAGCCAACTAATCAAGTTGATAATTAACCAAGGGATCAGTCCAACAATTAATCAATCAATTCACGGTTCATCAATCAATTATATAATATATCAGGTCAAAAATAAACCAATTTAGAAACCGATCCATTGAGGGAACTTTGATTATATAACTTGTCCTGTTAAAAACAGCAGCCAAATATTCGCAAATTACACAGAGCGAAATTAGTAGCCGCCTGAATTCCTTTGGTACCATGACGTTTCGCAGGATTATGGGTTACCGTTGGTCGGATTTCGTATCCAACCAACAACACTACTCACAAACTGGAATGAATTCTGTTACTTGTATGATTCGGGAGAACCAGCTCAGACTGTATGGCCATGTTGCTCAATTTTACGAGTTAGATCTTGCTAACCGTGTTCTCTTCACTAAGGATCCGGCTGGGCTGACGGCTCGTGTTGGTCGACCACATGTCACATGATTACGGCAGATGAGGAGGTACATCGCAGGGAAGGGGACTGATCGACAGATCGCCTGGGAGGACCCGGGAATATATCGACATATGCTGAATGCAGCAACACGCTGCAACGGCGCTTGTCCCCACACGTGACTTGATACAATATTATATTTAAAAAAGGAAGGCACTTTGGAAGCATTAGACGTGTGACTTGTGATTCTGGATATGCTGTTTTTATAGTGCACCTTCGATAATAGCTTATCTAAATCAGATTAAACAACAATCAAATAGATCTATAAAGTTATTGGATAATTAACTGAACAATCGATCATCCCATTAGTTAAGTTATTCATTAACCAAGCAACAAGGAAAGTCAATGTAATAATAATTCTTTTATCTACTGTTTCATCAACGTCATAGGAGATCGATCACTGATCTTTAAAATCGACCATCTCTTCCGAATGATTTTCGAAGGATTCAAAGAGAGAAAGTTCTGAGATTGAACGCTGCCATAACTGCTTCTACATTATTTTACTTATGTACAGAGAAATTTAAAGACTGAGTTATGTTACCATGTAAACTACTCTCTCACTTCTCTCTCTCTCTCTCTCTCTCATACACACATACACAGGCGGTAACGTACGCGTATCCATATATATGTGAAAGCGCGAAGTCCAGTGGTTACTGTATTAGGCTCACGATTGTAACGTCCTTGCTTCGATTCCTGGACCGAGGAGCGTGTTGTGTTCTTGAGAAAAGCATCAAATCACTGGTGTTGTCGTTCATGTTGCCTTGAATCTGCTGGAGAACTCAGCTACCGAGAATATTACATAATCTCGAACACGGATAATGCGTTCACACCAGAGGCTTCCAGGCCTTTCTTGATCCTGAAAGATCCTGAAAAGGGAAGATACGACGTAAAAGTAAGTAAAAATAAAAGAATAAAAAAAGGTTGATATCCAAGTCACTATGATCACAAGCACAGGTGTGCTTTTCAATATCCTGTGTCAGAGATTTGGACATACCATAAGGGTCTTGTTGATAAACTTCAGAGAGGCAAAAAAAAAGTAAATCGAAGATGCCACTGGAATTCTATAGCTTTGAGCATACGTACAGACGGCCATAGGGTGATGGTCATTTTACAGCTGCATCTTCATGAACCCTCATTCGTCGAAGCGACTGGAAATTCTGTCTATTCCACCCTCCGTCTCTCGTTGTGTTGTGCATGTGTGTGTGCGTGCGCGTGCGTTTGTGCATACACACGGATATTTATATAAGCATATATATATATATATATATATATATATATATATATACGCACACACACATACATATATGTATACCTGAAATTTGGTGGTGGGAGATTACATTGACCCAACTGCGTAACTGGTACTTATTTTCATCGACCACGCAAGGATGAAAAGCAAAGTCGACCTTGGCTGAATTTGAACACAGAACGTAAAGGAGGACGAAATACCGCTAAACATTCTGCAAAGTTGCCACCCTAAACAACAACAGCAACAACAACAACAACAATAATAATAATAATAATAATAATAATAATAATAATAATAATAACATGTTCAAAAATAACCCCAAAAATTTCTACAGGAAGATAGGGAAAACACCAGTAACAATAAAGTCTGTCCCATCAAAAGAAGAAGTGCAAGAATTTTGGAATAAAATCTGGGCAGAAGATAAAACACACAATGAAAAGGCCCCTTGGATTGATAGAATAGCTACAGACCTAGACTCCTTAGAGGAGCAAAAGTGGGAGGGGGTCAGGGTAGAAGATATAAGATCTGCTCTCAGGAGGTCAAGCAAATGGAAGTCTCCAGGAAAGGATAAAATTCCTAACTTCTGGTTGAATGCCTTCCCAGAAAGCCATGAACTGCTAACAAAACTTTACAACGATGTTTTGCAAAATCCTAGTTTGATGCCCTCTTGGCTAGTTAATGGTTTAACATTCCTGCTTCCAAAAAATGAGGAAACAAACGAACCAAAAAATTATCGCCCCATAACCTGCTTAACAACAATGTATAAGACGCTAACATCTGTCCTAACCGAGTACACCTATAGTTTTTTAATAGAAAGTAGCATATTCCCTAATGAGCAAAAGGGATGTAAACGTGGATCTTATGGTTGTAAAGATCAGCTACTCATCAATAAGATGATCTTAGAAGATTGTCACAAGCGACACAAAAACTTGTCAATAGCCTGGATAGACTATAAAAAGGCCTTTGATAGCCTACCACATAGCTGGATTAGGAAATGTCTGGAAATGTATAAAATAGCTCCTACTCTGCGAAACTTTTTATCTGTAAGTATGAGATCATGGAGAACCACACTGATGTTGAACAATGACAATGAATCTCTAAATGCTGGAGATGTAAGAATTTCATGTGGCATTTTCCAGGGTGACTCACTATCACCACTCCTCTTCTGTCTAGCCCTAATACCGCTCTCAAAATTGCTCAATGATGCACAGTATGGTTATAAAATATTTGATAAAAATATAAATCATCTCATTTACATGGATGATTTAAAGCTCTTTGCAAAAAATGACCAACAACTCAAAGGCCTACTAGCGATTGTTAAACAATTCAGTGATGACATCAGGATGCAATTTGGCCTTGATAAATGTGCAAAAGCTATCTTTATCAAAGGAAAAATGACAAATACATCTAATGTGAACCTTGACCAGCAAAATGTCATAAAAGAGTTAGAACCAGCGGAGAGCTACAAATACCTAGGGGTAATTGAAGGGGACAATATCAAGCACTCAGTGATGAGGGAAAGGATCAGAAGAGAATGTTATCGCAGGGTGAGAGCAATACTGAAGACAGAGCTGAACGCGAGAAACAGGATCGAAGCGATCAATGCTCTAGCCATACCAGTCGTGACTTACAGTTTCAACATCGTTAACTGGTCAATTACTGAAATATGTAATGTTGACAGAAAAATACGAAAACTGTTGACAATGCATAGAATGCACCACCCTAAGGCAGATATAGAACGTCTTTATCTGCCAAGAAAAGAGGGAGGTCGAGGACTACTACAGCTGGCATTATCAATGAAGGTAGCCACAATTGGCCTAGACACCTATATGAAAAACTCTGAGGACTGGATGCTAAAACTTGTCTTAAAATATGAAAGCAAGAAGGCATCTTACTCAGTAACAAAACAGGCAAAGGAATATCTAAGTGAATTCCAATTGCAACAAATTCAAGAATTAGACGAACTAGAAACACCTACAGAAAAAGCTAAGCGCTTGAAAACCCGTGCTAAAATTGCTGCCTTAGCTATTATGACTGAAAAATGGCATGGAAAACCTCTCAATGGCAAATACCCAAAGAGAGCGAATAATGCAGATATTGACAAAGCCCTTACCCACCAATGGTTAATGGCCTCTGGATTGAAATCAGAAACAGAGGGGTTTATCATAGCAGCCCAAGATCAATGCCTACCTACAAAGAACTACCAGGCCAACATATTAAAGAACGGCAGCTCCCCATTATGTCGTATATGCCAACAACAAAATGAGACCATCGATCATGTTGTCTCCATGTGCAGTCTGCTTGCGCCTACAGAGTATCTCAACAGGCATGATAGAGCTGCACAATATATTCACTGGGTAATATGCAAAAACCTGGACTTGCCCCATGATAAAAACTGGTGGGAACACAAACCACCCCCAGTACTTGAAAATGATCACATTGCACTCCTCTGGAACTTCACCATTCAAACTGACAGAAAGATAGACGCAAATAGGCCAGACATCATACTGAAAGACTTCAGACAAAAATCATGCCTCCTCATTGATATGACTGTCCCAATTGATATAAACGTATCTGTCAAGACCTACCAAAAACTGAGCAAATATAAAGATCTTGAAATAGAAATTAGCAAAATGTGGAATCTGAAGACGAAAACAATACCTATTGTCATAGGTGCCCTGGGAATGACAGCGAAACGGGCTGATTACTACCTAGCTCAGATACCAGGAAACCCCAAAATGGCTGAAGTCCAAAAGATAGTGCTCATGGGAACTGCCCATATCCTACGTAAAATACTGTCTATGTGATCTCAAATTTTAAAGCAAACATAATTTTCTTATGGTTTCTTAAACATTCACTTGAACAAAACTGTACAAATCCAAATATATGGTACCCTAGGCATAACACCTACATGAACTTCTAACTTGTTGTCTCTTGAGGTCTCTGGGTGAGACTTGGATCCAACTTGTACAAATGCAAAACAAAAGTCAAACATAAAATAATAATAATAATAATAATAATAATAATAATCCTTTCTACTATAGCCACAAGTCCTGAAATTTGGTGTGAGGGGGCTAGTGGTTTACGTCGACCCAGTGCTTCACTGGTATTTAATTTATCGACCCCGAAAGGATGATAGGCAAAGTGGGCCTCGGCGGAATTTGAACTCAGAACATAGCAACGGACGAAATACCGCTAAACATTTCGTCCGGCGCGCTAATGATTCTGCTAGCTCGCCGCCTTACAAAAAAAAAAAAAAGGAAAAAGAAAAGAAAAAATAATAATAACGACAATGATAATAATCTATAATGAGGGAATCGATTACGCTACAGGCGAAAAAAAAAAGAGAACTACAAAAATGACCCCTCCCTTTTCCCAAAAATAAAAACAAACACTACAGCAAAAAAAAAAACACTAAAAAATAAGAACAACAAAAATAGCCAGAAAAAAAAACGATTGAATAAAATAGAATAACAAGACTGACAAAAATTACTATACAAACACAAGTTGGCTATTTAGTTTTTGAGATATATATATATATTTTCATTGGTTGAAAATTAATACAGGCCAAGCTAGATTTCTGTCTATTTAGAGTTTAACACATTAAAATGAATACAATCCATTATGTTCTTTTACGGTCTAAACCGGCTTTTCAAGTTTTATATCCAAGGAGGTTGTGCATGACTGGTCACCACCCTTGGCAAACTATCATTATAAATGACTTAAAATATGTATGTATGTATGTATGTATGTATGTATGTATTATGTACGTGTGTATGTATTTGTTTGTCCATACGCAAACTGATGTATGTATAACTAATTGAATTCATACACGCACATTCGCACACACTCATATATAAACATATATATCAGAACGTGTATGCATGTTTGTATGTATGTATATGTGCATACATACATACATACATACATACATGCATGCATACATACATACATACATACATACCATACATACATATATGTATATATGTATATATACATTATATAGATAGACATCTATGCATACATATAGGTACATACATATATGTATATATTTATAGGCACATTTACACATACGCACATAAATGCCCATCCAAAATCCCCTATATATATATATATATGTAACTAGCAATGCACCCCGGTGTTGCCCGGGTGTTACGACCTACGGCCACATTGTATTATTTGCTGCTTTCTTATGGGCAGAATCAGCACACGAGGAGTATGCAGCAAACTACTCTTCTTTATAAACATGTTTTTTGGTAATTTTCTGATGAACAACGCTGCATTTTCCGCCTACCAAATTCGGTCACAAGTCTGTGGTTGGCCTAGGGCTATAGTAAAAAAAAACACTTGCCCAAGGTACCATGCAGCGGGACTGAACGTGGAACCATCTGGTTGGGAAGCAAACTTCTCAACCACACAGTCATTCTTGCACTAAATGAATGTACGAGCGCGCGCGCGTTTACATTTGTTATTAAATCGAGTATTGCGTCCCGCTATGTCTCAAAGTTAACAGTTCTTCAAGCAGAGTTCTATAAAATAAATGTTAGAGTGAAATATGTACTGAGCTCAGTATGATCAAATTTTTGAAGCTGATACCAGGAAAGTAATGTTTAAAGACTTAATGATAAATATTGCTATCAGATTATAAAACGAGGAAGGTCTACAAACCAATCTAGCAACATCTCTATTACAGGCCTGGCTATTTCTACCATATCTAACAACAAATGCTACTGGTTCCTAGGGAAGAATGAAAATAGATCCTATGATGGTTTTTTTTAACAAGAAATATGTAACCAAATGATATAACAAGCGGAAAAAGAATGCTGTCTTTAATGCTCTGTACATACAATAAGTTTTTGTATCACCAACATTCAGGGTGTTCAGATGAAATACCAAGCATTGATGTTAAAATATAATAGGGTAAAGACCCCTTACGGTCACGAATGACCATTGGATTGCACCTAGGAAGTTACCCTCCGAGGCACAGGTGCGGACAAAGTTGTTTATGGAAGACTAGCAGTTGCCCATGTAAACCAGCCTCCCTGTCCACTCCACCGATGTTGTAGAGTGGAAAGGCAAAGGACGATACAGCTTGACACCAATGACGCTGCAACTCATTTCTACAGCTGAGTGAACTGGAGCAACATGAAATAAAGTGTCTTGCTCAAGAACACAACACACTATCTCATGATTGTGAGCCCGACACTCTAACCACTGAGCCATTCTAACACAACCATTGATGTTAGAACTCCGTAAAAACGTCATCAGAAATTTAGACCGCCTCTAAAAGGAAAAAACAAAACAAGGTAACAAAAGCTTAACATTGATTCAAACAGCTTTTGATTGTTGCATCATATCTCTTGAACAGCATCTACAAATTTCCATGCGTCGAAGTGTATCCAGTGATCAAGTTTGCACTCATGAGACGAGGTGGAAAGAAGCTCTTCAGAAAATATTACGTCTGATAACCATTGATACACACTCAGAGATTTTGCACAAACCTACTGCAACAGAACATCGCATTAAATGTTAACAGCTTATCAGCAGGATGTCATGTGCAGTTATATTGCCAGAAAACTTCATTGACAGTAACGTAGATAACTGAAGTAGGTTTTCTTGGATCATCAGCCGCTGGCTCATATTTTAAATGGCGTGCTTTTGAAATCCAGGAACGCGAAATAATTATAAAACATCTGATGCAGAAAAGGATAAGGATACAGGTAATATATGTACAGAGGTTGGACAAAATAACGGAAATACCTTAAAATTTCAAACAAATTTATTTTAATATGGGGTAGGACCACCTTTGGCAGTATTACAGCTTGAATTCTACAAGGTATGGATTTGTACACTGTTTGAATTGTTTCCAAATTGTTTCCAAATTGTTTCCAGTTCTTGTAGTGATGATGGTGGAGGATATCGACTCCTTACATATTTTTCTAAAATGCAACATAAATGTTCAATAATATTGAGATCTGGGGACTGTGGTGGCCAGATAAGATGTTCAACTTCATTAGAATGTTCCTCGTGCTATTCAGTAACAACTTTAGCTGTGTGAATTGGTGCATTATCATTCTGAAAGATTGCGTCTCCCTGCGGAAACAGTTCCGCAACCATAGGATGAATTTGATCGGATAAAATGCTTAGATAGTCTTGACTATTTATTCTGCATGAATGGAAACCATTGGGCCGGCTTTGTGCAGCTCCCCGTGAAATCCGGCTTTGTGCAGCTCTCAGCGAACAGGTTTTGTGGAAACTGGGTTCTCGAGGTGGTCATTAAGCTCTAGTAATTTTGGGAGCTGTACTTTTGTGATCCTTTCTAACAATTCGCATTAGAGTCCGACGGTCCCTACTTGAAAGTTTTGGTTTTCTTCCGGAGTTTTCTTTCCACGAGGAGGTTTTTCCCTCTTTCCTAAAAGCTGTCATTACTTTCTAGACAGTTCTTCTTGATGCACCAAACATTTCGGCTGTTTTCGTTACGCTAGCACCTGCCATACAAGCACCAAGAATTTGACTTCTTTGAAAGTCCGATAGATTTGTTATTTTAATTAATTTTAATTACCTTTTTCTGATGATATCTGAAAAGAAACAGCAATTTTAGCAAAATATATTAAGCAACACTAATAATAAATCAAAAACCATAAAAATAAACAAGCCCTTGACGGTTTTATAGCTATTTCAAAATTATGATGCTATGATGCTAGGTGTTACCATTACTTCGTCCAACCCCTGTATATATATATACACTCACACACACACACACATATATATATATATATATATATATATATATATATATGTGTGTGTGTGTGTGTGTGTGTGTGTGTGTGTGTGTGTGTGTGTGTGTGTGTGTGTGTGTGTGTGTGTGCATATATATATATATATATATATATATATATATATATACATATATCATCATCTTTTAACGTCCACTTTCCATTCTAGCATGGGTTGGACGATTTGACTGAGGACTGGTGAACCGGATGGCTGCACCAGGCTCCAATCTGATCTGGCAGAGTTTCTACAGCTGGGTGCCCTTCCTAACGCCAACCACTCCGAGAGTGTAGTGGGTGTTTTTACGTGCCACCGGCGCTGGCAACGGCCACGCTCAAAATGGCTTTTTTTACGTGCCATATATATATATATAACTCCGTCCCACATTATTATGCAAATGAACCTCTTCTCAATAAAGCAATGTATATTTGTTCAAAGCCAGTTGTTTTCCCACTGACTGTTGGCAACACTTATCTGCGCAATTCTGTGAAAATAAATCGGATCCGCGCAAGCGCTAACAAATGGCAGCCATGTTTGTGATTGAGCAACAGTTTCACCGTCACAAATTATTAGGCAAGTATAATAAAATATGATAATTGTGTCAGAACAAACATTTATTTCATTCAACAGTAAAGGTTTAACCAAATAATATTCATAAAGGAGTTAATGGTAAATATAATAATACGTTCGAATGAAAATAATCATGGGTTCATGATGTCATACAGCTCCTAATGTTTGATGTATGATTCTCCACATGCAATAACCTTTCTTATGCGCTGATCTATTGAATTTGTCAAGGTGATGATATCTTCTTGTGTCATACTTTGAGCAGTATCTACAATATCACCCAAGAGGGCAAATTTACTTGAAAATTGCTGTCCATCTTGGTAAACGCACCTCTTCATGACACTCCACCGGTTCTCGGTTTAAGTTAGGGTAACAAGGTGTCCACTCCATCAAACAACCTCCAGAGAAGCCTATTTGCCGCAGGTATTTCTTAGAATTATTCGCAGCACGAGAAAAGGAGTATTATCGTGCATGAAGATCCGTTTTCTCTTGAATAGAAATTTTTGTTTTTTTTTAACACGGTTGGAAATTGTCCTTTAAGAAGGTAACGTATGTTTTCGATGTGATCTTAATGCCATTTGGTACTTTCCATGGCCCAACCATCATACCACCAACGATGCCAGCCCAAAACATGACCCCATCTCCCCCCTGTCGGCATCTCAAACGATGAGGACGGCTCCCGCTGACTGATACTCAACCTTTACTCCAGTCATCTGGTCCGTCAAGGGTAGCACTGCACTCGTCAGTGAGCAGAACCGTTGAAAAATCTATCTTGATGTATTCTTCTGCCATTTCAGTCTCTTCTGCTTATGAACAAGCTTCAGAGGTGGCCTTGTAGCAGGTTTAACATTCCGCCTTCAAGAGGCGAAACCGGGTAATTTTCGACACGTCTTCCCTGCCACAACGTTTGAAGACACCTCTGCTTGTCAGACATGGGTTCCGCACAAATTACCTTTTTACACGTGACGAAGTACGATTCGAAGCAGCCCTCTAATTACCCTTATCTGCCCTCGACCAGACAGAAATAGGAGACTGCACAAATTTCTTCACTGTTGGGTGATCTCTTCCCAGTATGTTTGATATTTCTATGGCTGTTTTTCTTTTTCCAAGCCCTGACACGATGCTCATTCAAGGTAAGATCACGTTTCTGACACAAAATGACACTAAATTGGGCACTGCCTAATCATTTTGGACAGCAGAAGTGTTTGTTTTCGTCTGCGCAGATCCGATTTATTTTAACAGAATGTGTGCAGATAGGTGTTGCCAACAGTCGGTGGGAAAACAACTGGTTTTTAACGAATATGCATTTATTTATTGAGAGAAGGTTGATTTGCCTCATAATGTGGGACGTAGTGCATATATATACATACACACATATATATACATATACATACATACATACATACATACATATATATATACTTGGCTTTGAAGAAAAATCCTATTGGGGTTGATTCGTTCGATTAAAATCCTTCAAGGCGGTGTCCCAGCAAGGGTGCAGACTAATGAGTGAAACAAGTAAAAGATAAAAGATAACTTTATAGAATCTTTATAGAATTGACTGTTTCTAATTTTGGCGCAAGGCCAACAATCTTGAGGGAAGGGGTAAGTTTATAACATCTGTTCCAGTGTTCAACAGGTACTAATTTTTTTATCGATTCCGAAAGGATGAAAAGCAAAGTTAACTTCGGTGGAATTTGAACTCAGAATGTAGAGACCCGGAAAAAAATCCGGTAAACATTTTGTTGAATGTGCTACCAATGTCAACTCGCTTCCTTTTTCTATAGATTTAAAAGAGAATGCGTTATTCGTATCATACACAATTATCCAACAATGTAATCGCGATATTATCTATCAACGAGAAACGATGTCGTGGTCCAAACAAAGACCCCTGCTTCGTTCATAAATAACCATGGGATGCACCTAGAAAGTTACCCTCCAAGGCACAAGTCCGTGCAAGGTTGATTGTGGAAGTCTAGCAGTCACCCATGCATACCAGTCTCCCTTCTCCACACCACTGATGTTATCCAAGGGAAAGGCAAAGGCCGAAACAGGTAGGCACCAGTGACATCGCAAATCATTTCTACAGCTGAGTGAACTGGAGTAACGTGAAATAAAGTATTTTGCTGAAGAACACAACACAGAACCCGGTCTGAGAATCGAACTCACAACGTCATGATCATGAGCCCGACGCTCTAATCACTGAGCCATATGCAAACTCATAATGACCGGTTTCCCGGTTTTCCAGTTTTCATGACGTATATATTTCTCGCCTGGACGGGACACCGGTCCGTCGCACGATTACTCAGTTTTGCCAGCTGAGTGAACTGGAGCAACGGGAAATAAAGTGTTTTGCTCAAGAACACAACGTGTCGCCCTGTCCAGGAATCAAAACCACAATCTTACGATTATGAGTCTAACATCCTAACCACTAAGTCACGCGTCTCCAACGTGACCCAAACACTACACAATAATATCTGTACAAAGGATAACCTTAAATATCAAACAATACGAAGTTGTTTGCAATGTGGAAAGTATACTCATAATATGAAAAAAAAAAATGGTGATGCAATGTCTCTGTTGAAACCTATGTATAATGAGAAACCAGGAGTAGTAATTTGGGATGAAAAAAGAAGTGCGTTAAATGCAGCACAAATCGGTTGTGAAGTAGTTGTAACGACAAAGTCCTCGAGAAACAAATATGAAAAATACAGATATGGCACCTCAACTATACACTTTAAATTGATACCGGTATGTTTGTGCTTATTGGGCCATATAGCTATGTAATTAACCACATCAGCGCTATCTTGAGAATCAGAGCTTTTGCAAAAGAAAGGACACGGCTTATTAAGACATGACAATTACAAGCCATTTATAGACGTTTAGAAAATTAGGCTATTTTAGATACATGCACACACAAAGACGCTTCTGTCTGTCTGTCTGTCTGTCTGTCTGTCTGTATGTCTGTCTGTCTGTCTGTCTGTCTGTCTGTCTCTTTCTCTCTCTCTCTCTCTCTCTCTATCTGTCTCTCTATCTATAGTTGAAATTTACGGAAAAACTGAAGAGAGGAGGGGGTTTAGACCACGTGGAGCAAAGGAGCGCAGAGAGAAAATTAATTCTGGTTCATGGCGAAGGCGGGAGTCCGGATGGCCCCTGTGCAAAGACAATCCAAATACAGACAGGTGTTGTAGTGAAGGACCGGTAGAGCGGAAATGGCGCGAGACCTGGGCGTCATTGCCGAATCTGATGTCAGCCACAAACCGGTCAGCCAAGCGGCGTCCCGTTTGACTGGTGTACAGAGAAGGGAAGAAAAAGCAAGAGATGCAGTAAATGTCGTTGCTAGAAATGCAGGTAAAGGAGTCGGCGATATGATAGGGACAATGATGGGTGCCTGTGAGGATGGTGCTGTTCGAGAGGTAGTGGTAAGTGCGCATTTGTACGTACACCCTTATAGATACCCAAGCATTTGCATATATATATATATATATATATATATATATATATATATATATATATGCACACACACATATATATATGTCTGTGTGTGTGTCTATGTGTGTGCGTGTGTATGCATACGTATACATAAGCGCAGGCGTTGCTTGCTTCTTACCAAAGAACGTCAACTCGGCTACAGCTATCCCATCCAGTACGTGAGGAACCACGGGATTAGAGCAACGGTGCCAAGATACAGTGGTGGTGCCAGGCTGCCTCTGAGCGATAACGGCTGAACGCCTCTAAGCCGGAACCGTAGCCGGACTCGAGTTGTTTTCCAAAAGCGTCTCAACCGCAAGGCGCACGCCTTAGCTCAGAGTTCGCCGTCCGCCCGTCACGTTCGCGTGGCGAGCGGCAGCGTCGCCGTCGGAATTGCCATTATGGGACATCGGCGGAGGCGGCGGTCCCGCCGTCGTCGTCGTCGACGTCCCGCCCGACTTGTTCGAAAAGATCGAGACGAAAAGGATCGCTTGCATACGACTCGACTTGCCGTTCGGAGTGACGTGCTTAGCAGAGCAGCTACCACACTGCGATCTATTGAGTCTCTTCTCGCGAACGACACGATCCGCCTAAGAAAACTAGGAAAGGCGGCGAGCTGCTAGAAACGTTAGCACGCTTGGCGAAATGCTTAGCGGTATATCGTCTGTCTTTACGTTCTGAGTTCAAATTCCGCCGTGGTCGAAATCGCCTTTCATCCTTTCAGGGTCGATAAATTAAGTACCAGTTACGCACTGTGGTCTATGTAATCGACTTAATCCCTTTGTCTGTCCTTGTTTGTCCCCTCAATGTTTAGCGCCTTGTGGGCAATAAAGAAATAAGAAGCTTGCTTCCCAACCCCATGGTTCTGGATTTAGTCCCATTGCGTAGCATCTTGGGCAAATGTCTTCTACTATAGCCCTGGGGGCCGACCAAAGCTTTGTGAGTGGAATTGGTTGACGGAAACTGAAAGAAGCGCGTCGTATATATATATATATGTGTATGTTTGCGTCTCCGTAAACCTAGCTGTTCGGCAAAACAGACCGCTAGAATAAGTCCTGGGGTCGATTTGCTCGACTAAAAGCGGTACTCCAGCATGGCCGCAGTCAAATGAATGAAACAAGTAAAATAATAAAAGAATAAAAAGAATCTATACATACATACAAGCATACATACATACATACATGCACCCCCCACACGTACATACATATATATATATATATATACATATATATATATAAGTCCAAACACACAGATTCACATATGCAATGACATGCATGACTGCAGACATATGTTGAAGACTAACAAGTTGATTCTGTCTGAATTCCAAAGAAAAATACTTGCTTCTGGATTAGAATGCATTCCCTTCTCTGTACATACATGCATAGACATACATATGCTAGTATGTGTGTGTATATATATATATATATATATATATATATCGATTTAAATGAGAGCTCCATACTGATCCATTGAAAATACTTCATTTTAATAATGGTAATGACCTATGAGCATTTCGATGCAATATCCAGATTGATTCATGCATATTATAAAATATGGGATACTGCATCTCCTCGGGGCCTTATTTTTTGCGTAATTTTGGTATAAAACTATATATAACACACACACACACACACACACACACACACACACACACACATATATATATATATATATATATATATACCTATAGAATATTAGCGAAATTTGACACTTGGACGCGCTTGTTCGGACAGTAACTATTTGGTAGAATTGATAGGATATTCAGCATGTTTTGGTGACAATATATATTGACACTGGAGGCAACCATACTCACAGAGGCATGCAAGCGTACTTAGAAATGCGTGTATATATATACAAAAATTGAGAAGAAGAGAGGAGAGAGAGAAAAACGGAGATTAAAATATATTAATCAAACAAGACTGACATAGACAATTTCTGGCTCCTCATCCTCATAAATAGAGAGAGAGAGGTGGGGGAGGGAGGAAGAAATAGTGAGAGAGCTGGTAAGAAAGCAAAAGAAAAAAATAGTATCACCTACATCCATTGTAGAAGGATACAATTTGACTTCAGTTAGACGGAGTGTAGATATCTATTTGACAAAACAAATTAAAAGGAACAAACACAAACACCTTGTTGATATAGAAAATATCATTTCTACATGTGTGATGTGGAAAATATTACCTATATCCTTATTACTATCATGTGATAACAACGTTATCGTTATATGACAAGGTTGTGATAATGTATAACAGTCATTACATGATGATCTGTGACACAAGTGAAAATGCCTGCAAAATTCTTTCTCTGAACGTCATGTTATAATATATCGACCAGAAAACTTAGCATAACTGGAATTAACATAATGTACCACTAGTAAGCTCGTTTGCTATGATGCGCTCCACAAGCTGCCCTTGTGGTAAAAAACTGAAATAATTAAGGCGGCAAGCTGCCAAAATCCGCCGAGGTTGGTTTTATCTTTCATTCTTTCGGGATTGGTAAAATAAGCCCCAGCTGACCTCCGCGGTCAATGTAATCGACGTGCTCCGAACTTACTGGCTGTGTGCCAAAATATGAAATCATTATTATTAATTGCTGGCTTTGTACCTATTGTAGAAATTATTATTACTATTATCAAGGCGGAGAGCCAGCAGAATTTTTAGTAGGCCGTACAAATATCTCAGCGGCATTTCTTTTGGCTACATGCTCCGAGTTCAAATTTCGTCGAGGTCGAATTTGCTTTTCATGTTTTTGAAGTTGGTAAAATAAGTACCAGTTGAATACGGCGGCGAGCTGGCAGAATCGTTAACACGCCGGGCGAAATGCTGAGCGGTATTCCGTCTGCCACTACGTTCTGAGTTCAAATTAAATAAGTAACAGTTACGCACTGGGGTCGTTGTAATCGGCTTACCCACTCACCGTAAATTTCAGGCTTTGTGCCTTTAAAAGAAAGGTTTATTATTATTATTACTTTTGCCTTTGCACAGCTTCTAACGTTGGAGATGTACTACCGTGTCAGCTGTTCACCTCTTATTTTTCGAGCACCTTCCAGAGTATTTGAGCGGTTCCAAGCAGTGCTGTTTTCTGCAAGTGCTCCACCTTTATTGCAGCCCCTATTTGTTCCATGTACTTCTCGAGATTTTTACTCACTGTTCCCAGGGCTCCGACAATTATTGGTACCACTACCACCTTTTTCATCGATCACAACTGCTTTACCTCCAAAGCTGACCTGTCAGAATCGTTAACACGCCGGAAAAAATGCTTAACGGAATTTCGTCCGTGAAAACGGTTCTAAGTTCAGATTTCAGCGAGGTTAGCTTTGCCTTCCGTCCTTTCAGAGTTAATAAAATAAGTACCACAATTGCGCACTGGAGTTGATGTAATCGACTTATCCTTCCCACCAAATTTCACTCCTTGAGCCTATAGTAAAACGGGTTATTATTATTATCTTAATACAACTGATTGTGTTACTATCGTCAGATCTGCACTGCCAATAGCGTTACAACAGATTGTAGGTTTGAGGGGTGGGCAGTAATTAATTTCGTTTATTTGAGAACGAATTCAAATCCTGTTAGGCAGCTTCGACATTGCATTTTATCTCACCATTCGCCTGCAGGAAATACTTACCATATATATATTATGCAATTGAAATTCATACTGGGTGCAGGGATCAGCAACAAAGCCGGAATACACCAAAATCAAAGTAACGGGATTGGCTAAGATGACAATAAGACTTTTCGCTTAGTATACAGTATTAAAAATCATTTCAAGAATATTGATGACCCCTTTCTCTCCCCTAAAACTCAGGCTATCTCGTGCAGCAATATAAGCATCAACTGCAAAACAGATTTGAAATCTTAGAGAATTGGATAACTGTGGATCTATTGCTTCTGTGTTATGTTGATAATCGGTTCAATATTATAGCAAAAGTCATTCATTAGGATATACAATTAAATGTTCATGTATTAAGCTAGAAATATTAGTTTCAGCATTTTGGCACATGTGCACCGAGTTTGTGAGAGGGGTAAGTCAGTTACATCGACCCCAGTACTCAATTGGTATTTATTTTATCGATTTCGAAAGGATGAAAGACAAAGTCAACTACGGCGGAATTTGAACGCAGAATGTAATATCGCTAACGATTCTGCCATTTCGCCGCCTTAAAGTAAGAAATACTGGTTTAATTTTTTGGCACAAGACCAGCAATATTGGGTAAGTGGGTAAATCGATTACATTGACCCGAGGGCTCAACTGGTACTTATTTTATCGACTCCGATAGGACGAAAGTCAAAGTCGACCCCGGAGGCATTTGAACGCGGAACGTAAAGACGGACGAAATGTCGCTAAGCATTTTGCTTGGCGTGTTGACGATTCTGCCAGCTCACCGCCTCTGAAGCTAGAAATATTGACAGGCGTTCTTTATCTCATTCTTTTTAGAAAAGAAAATACCGTTTCCTCTGATTAATGAAAACTTTTGTGAAGCGTTTCAAAATCTTTATATCATTTGTACCTAATGGAAATAATGCTCGCGTATGAGCATGAATATCTACGCACATTCAGTGATTTAAGCACATATATCTACTTACATCTTAACTTTAACAAAAGAGATTTGTCACATTGTTATCGATTGGCTCTTGCACGCATACTATTACTACCAGATACAGATATACGTTGCGAACATATCACATAATGTATGCATTAATGAGTGCATGCATGCTTGCATACATGTTTACAAGAGAGAGATATTTTTTTTGAAAAAGAACAACAAAAAGAAACTCGTCGAGCAGATTAAATCATCCAGTCGACCGTTGAAGATCTAAATAGATACTTTCAAAGGATTGTCCAACACATCACACACACATCATAGCTCGACGCATTCATAGACATGAATAAAACGGCTTCACGCTCTCTGAACTTCAATAAATAAATATATAAAAATCTGGTTACTCTGTTAGCAACTGGCTCCTGTAACAAAACGAAAACGAATAAATATCGATTTCTTTTCATAAGCAAGGAATTTCAGAATTACTGAGGTGAAGTAATATATATTGCATGATGTCTTAGTGACACAACCTAAAGATTTTCAAACTATGAATAGAAACTGTGTCATAGATTTAGGCTAAAGAAAACAGTCACTGCTCCACAACATACGTTGAAATAATTTCGTACGCATTTCTTTTGCTAAGCAACAATACAAATGTCTAAAGTAGGAGGGTGAATTTCATTTAATGTACTCAAAATATATGTTTGTGTGGCGAAGAAGCTCGCTTTGCAGCCATGTGCTTCCGTCCTACTCAGCTGCAACTTGGACAAGTCTCTTCTACTATAGCCCCAAACCAACCATTTCCTTGTGAGTGAATTTGGTAGCCGGAAACTGTGTGGAAGCCTGTTGTACATATGTATGAAGATATTATTATATATAATAATATCAGTGGCTTAGCATACATAAAAATCCCATAACGGTAAAAAAAAAATATCAATTAATAATTAAGGGAACTAACAAGCAAACCGGCATGCTAAATATAGCAGTCAAAATGACCAAACCACAAGTTTTCACTTAAACATAAAGGTGAAAGCGGGTAAATGAATATAACTCCTAAAACCACATACCAATGACTAAAATAATCGAAAATTGAAAAAGCCGGACATACCCGTATCACCGTGATTTCGAACTCTGAGAAAAACTCTTAGTTCATCTTCAGCGAGTCTTACTGACCCCAGGTCAGTTTAGAGATTATTCACCTCACCAATGTGTATCATGACTGTATTTAATGCCGCAGCAAATTTAAAAAAGGTGATCGAAGTGAATAAAATTATATATATATATATATATATATATATATATATATATATATATATATATATATATATATGAGAATATTATTGTCAATAATAATATCAGTGGTTTAGCATGCGTAAAAACCCGTAAAGGTAAAAAATTATTATTATTATAAAAGAAGCCCATCATATATATATATATATATATATATATATATATATATATATATATATATATATATATATACATGATAGATCGTTAGCCACTAAACTTCTTTCTATTTTCTCTCCGTTTATTTTCGTGTTCCTTTCTGTCGAAGAGCGTAGGCTTGAAGCGTAAAAGACTTTCTCACTTCTCGAGCGTTTTGTTTTTTGTAAATTCTCACTATATGTGTGTGTGTGTGTGTGTGTGTGTGTGTGTGTGTGTGTGTCTGTGTCGGTGTTTGTCCCCTTACCATCGCTTGACAAGCGATGCTGGTGTGTTTATGTCCCCGTAACCTAGCGGTTCGGCAAAACAGATAGATAGAATAAGTACTAATCTTACAATAAATGAGCCCTGGGGGTCGATTTCTTCTTCAAGCGAAACCCTTCAAGTCGGTGCTCCAGTATGGCCGCAGTCTGTGTTGTTGATTCATCACAAATATTCGAACGACCAGGTGCTATCTTAAAAGAAATTTACTTAACACGTCTCTGTGCGTGATCGAACCCGGAAACTGATAATTGTGAAAGAGAATACTTAATCGCGTGACCTTTCCACTCCCTGACTCTGTATCTGTTTCTTCTTCTTCCTCTCTTTTCTCTCTCTCCTCCCACTCTGCCTGTATCTATCTATATGTATGCATGGATGCACAATCACGCACATGTGCAATATCTATGTGTGTGTGTGTATATATACATATATATATATTAAACTAAATAATATATTCCTCTATACACAATCATACAAAAACCCCCACCTTTTTTGTATTTATTTTTACTCGCATATATATATATATATATATATATGTGTGTGTGTGTGTGTGTGTGTGTGTGTGTGTGTGTGTGTGTGTGTGTGTGTGTGTGTGTGTGTGTGTGTGTGTGTATTTGTGCATGAATGGTATATGCGTGTGCATGTGTCTCTATGCGTTTGTATGTGGATCTACCTCTGTGAGTATGTGTATGTGTTTACAAATGTTTATATAAATCTATAAACGTAATAACAAACAAACACAACCAAACCTAGACATCCTTCAAAACAAAACATATGAATATATCAGACAGTGCAGATAATTCTAGTAATTTCTAAAACGTGTTCAAAACTTTAAAAAGGCCCACCCCGAAAAAAAAAAAAATCATAAATAGAAAATATAAACATAAATGAATGAGAGAAAGGAAAAAAAAAAGAAAGAATGAAAGAAAGAAAAATAGAAGATTATCAACGAACTT